>NW_006399764.1:1637243-1638861 GCF_000299155.1 Elephantulus edwardii | reverse complement strand
TCTATTCAACTCTTTAGTATCTTGAATTCTTCCTTGTGCTTTGGCTTCTCTGCGCTCCAGTGCAATTTTCAGAGTCTCTTCTGTCATCCATTTTGATCTTCGCTTTCTCTTCTGTCTTTGCAATGACCGTTTGCACTCTTCCTGGATGATACCCTTGATATCCTCCCACAACATTTTATTAACATTAGTGTATTAGTTATTTTTTGTTTACGAGCATTCTGTGCATTAAGGATATTATGTTTTATAGTAAATATGCCTATGTCTACTTTTGTTTTCAATTTTGTATAACCACATTTCATTTTGCTGTGGCAACCGTCACTCCTATAAGGAGGGAGTGTGTGAGAGAGACAAGTAAAGAGAGAGATAAAGGTCTTTTTACTTCTTTGTTTTAATTGCTATTGCAGTGGGAATTTACAAAGAAATTGGCTTTTTATACACATATTTATATAGATTTATCCCCCTTTCCTCCTGCATTCCCTCATGCAATTTGTGTATCAGCTTGTTAATTTCATTACTCATGTCTTATTGACCCTTTCTCGCAGAATTACCTTCCCTTCATCAACTCTATGTTTCCTCATCTCTCCATTCTCTTCTTGCTCTCCACCACACCCCACTGCCCTGCAATCTCTTCATTTTACAGCGGCATTTTAACACTTGTCCATTTGTACCAGCTTCTGTAGCTTCTTCAGCGCGCTGGAGCACAGAGTCACAACCCAGTAGTATGGACAACCTTTACCATGCTCTCACTCACACATTTTCTCATTCTGCTGACTCTGATCCTCTGGCCCCTTTAAGAACAAGTGGTCTTTCAGTCCTGTCTTGCGCAAAGGACAGTATGGTACCTTGAAAGTTACAACAGGCTGACTTTGCTCCTGCCACAACTTACAGTTTCTTTCCACAAAGCCTTCAAATTCCTAACTGAAATCACCTTCAATCTTGGAGATTATGCAGCAACTCTGTTATAATGAGCTACATAATGTATACACATCTGTATCTGTGAGAGCACTTAAAAATTAAGTCTACCATTATTAATTTCCAGGCATTTCTTGCAAACAAACCATGAACTATTGAGAAAAATGTCTTTTTTAATCCAATAGTATGCTTATTACAGAGCAGGTATTCAATTAATGTTAAATGAATAGCATAATGGCCTAATTAGTTAAATGACAAGAAGTAATTAGAGAGTGAAATATAGTGGGGCAGGAGTGGAAAATATATAATTATGCCATTCTCTGTCATGTCATGCAAGGATTAGCTATTCATGACATTGGGGCCACCAAAGAGAAACTGTAGTCTGTTACCCAGTCATCTCCTACAGAAAGGGGATCAGCATTTTTCCAAGACTTGGCTTTTCCCCGGAAATCAACGAGCACAATAGTACTGCAGTTAGCTGGTCCCATCATAGTAGGGCATTGGCTTTACCCTCTTAGACAATGTTCCCTCTCTAAACTGCTTTCTCATATTTCAACTATTATAATACTGAAGAGGACCTGAAGCGCCTGCTGCAGAGTGTCAAGGACTGCAGCCTACAATATGGTTTGAGGCTCAATGTCAAGAAGACAAAGATTCTCACCACTGGACCAATTGGCAGCATCAGGATTGATAGTGAAGAGATTGA
>NW_006399764.1:1632723-1636738 GCF_000299155.1 Elephantulus edwardii | reverse complement strand
TAATTGGGATGGGAATGTCAGAGACAGTGCGATTGGCACAGGACAGAGCGGAGTTTAGGGCTGTTGTACATAGGGTCACTATGAGTCACAAGTGACTCAACGGCACATAACAACAACAACAACGTAATTATGACAAGCAAAAGAGAGTTGCACTCTTGTATAGAGTGCAATTGACTTCCCAAGTGAAAACACAGATAAATGCCCCGTATGCCATATGGCAACTCATTCACATCATCACAAAGTGAATCGATCGTAAGACCAGTCTCCTTTAAAGATGACCAGGGCATACTCATGTTTGTATTTATTTTTTTTAATTTTAAATTTTATTTTATTCTTGTGTGTGTGTGTGTGTGTGTGTGTGTGTGTGTGTGTGTGTATACTGTCATATTGGGTCTTTTATAGGAAGTTATTGCCCCTCCTTCTCCAGCAAAGCAACTGGTGAATTTGAACCATGCACCTCTGGGATTGCGATGCAGCTCTTGCCATTAAGCCACCAGAGCTCCCTATACTCATGTTTGTGATATAATGATATGCAGTAAAAGAAAATGAGAGCTAAAATAAGGAATATTTGTCAAAGTAAAATACTGTAATAACTGATGCCTTTTAAGAAATGAAAATATTCATTCCTATTCTATGTTACACAGGTGATACATCCTTGCTTCCTGGAAGTGAGGAGGCCTTGAAACACTTGCTGAAATAGAAGAGCAAACACTACATTTGATGGTCTTCTTCTCTTTCCTTGATCCTCTACCTTTCCAGGCATAATGTCTCCAAGCAGTTGATCCTCCTGAAAATATGCCTGAAGTAAATAAGATGCAGTTTGTCTCTTCTTGCCTCTAAGGAGCACTCTGGTTACACTCCCTTCAATGTAGATTTGTTTGTTCTTTTGGAAGTCCATTGTATATTCAATACTCTTCACCCACACTACAATTGAAAGACATCAATCTTCTGTCATCCTTATTCATTGTTCAACTTTCAGATGCATTTGAAGCAATTAAAAACACCAAGGCTTGGATCAGGCACACCTCAGGCTGTTTTTGTTAGATGCTGTCCAACTCATCACAACTTCATATACAACAGAGTGAAATCCTCACCTAACCTACACCATTCCCACAGAATCTGCTCTTTAAAACCTAATGATGTACTTACTTTGTCAGTCCAGCTTGGTGAAGGTCTTTCTCTCTTTTGGTGATTCTCTACTTTTCCATTTCACAACTCAGCTGGTCACTGGTGTTCAGTTCTTCAAAGCTGTTTTGAAGATGATTTTGAAATTCAGCTGGAATAGATTCAAGACCATATTTTGGTTCTCATGGGCTGGTTTTTATTTTCTTCAGCCTCAATATGAACTTGTATGTGAGTAAATTACGGTCTGACCCACAGTCCACCGTGGCCTAGTTTTGACTGCTGATACTGAGCTTCTGTAGTGATTCCTTGCACAGATGTAATCAGTGTGATTCCTGTGCACTCTATCAGGTGATGTCCATGTGTAAAGTCACTGTTTGTGTTTTTTTAAAAAAAGGGTATTTCCCATGAACTTATCATTGTAAATACAATATTTGAGTAGTCTATTTCCAGCCTCATTTCTGTTACTAAGTTGACACATTCCAACGACCCTTCCTTCTTCATGTTCTTGAACTTTTTTCTCCAGCCACCAGTTATCACTAACACATCTTGATTCCATCTGTGGTCAGTTTGAGACTGCAAGATTTGGTAACAATTTTCCATTTCCTCCTCTTTGGTTTTATCTGTAGGAGCATATATTTGAATAATACTTGTATTAACAGCTCTTCCTTGTATGCATATGGATAATATCCTATCACCCACAACATTGTATTTCAGGATAGAACTTAAAATTGACCTTTTTACTTTAAATGCAATGCCATTCTTCTGGTTTTCATTCTCAACATAGTATACCAAGTGATGATCTGATTCAAAGTCAAAGCTCCTCCCTCTCATCTCACTAATGCCTAAAATATCAATGTTCATGTGTTGGAACACATTTTTCACAATCCCTTGTTTCCCCATATTCATGCTTTGTACATTCCATGTTTCGAACAAATATGTCTTAGAGAAGGTGCGGCCAGACTGCCCCTTGGATGCGAAGATGATAAAGCTTCAACTCAAATACTTTGGATGTGTTCCTGAAAGGCTATTCTTTGGATAGGGACATCATGCGTAGAAAGGCAGAGGGTCAATAAAGGAGAGGAAGACTTCCAGCCTAGTGGATTGACACAATGACCACCACAATAAGATCTAGTGTGTTAGGAAGTGTGATGATGGCACAGATAGGACAGGACTCAGATCATTGAGCTGATATGTGTTGTACTCGATTTGATGACACCTAACAACTAGTTTTTCTGGAATCATGGCCTTCTCCAGGGTCTGATGTCTCCTGAAAACATACCCAAAGTGTTCTTAAGGAGTGTGTTGACTGTGCTTCTTTAAAAACAGATTTATTTGTTTTCAGCATTCTATGCTATTTAGTATCACTATTATTCATCCAACACCACTATTCAAGAACATCAGTTCTGCTTTGTTCTTCTTTATCCATTGTGTAACTTTTGCATGCACATGAAACAACTGGACATTTGCCACTGAACTGAGACTGACCCATAGCTGAACCTCCAGTGGGTTTTCAGAGGCACTAAATCACACAGGAGCCAATTACTCATCCTTCTTCATGGAGTGGCTGGTGTATCTGAATGGCGTGCCTTAGACCGCTTCTTGGCATCAGACTTACTGATTGCAATCCTTTAGTTGTTTTCTTGATTTCTGCTCTGAAGGCAGAGCCCATAGTAAATCCCTCAGCCATCTCGAGGCTATGGGAGTCTCTGGGGAACTTGGACTTTGCCAGCAGTTCCTCCTGAGAAAAATGGAAAATTTCTCCTTTTTTCAGCTTCAGTAATGAAAGTGCTATCTGATGGAAAGTGATTCTGAGTTGGAATCTACTTGATAAGGGTGAATTTTAGTTTTTGAGAACCATTGTGGGTGTTGATTGTGGATCTAAGGCAAATTAGATCCCTGGAAACTTCAAAATGTTCTCATTTGTCATGATGCTGCCTATTGGTACAGTTGTAAGAATTTCTGTTTCCTACAAGTTCAGGTATTAGCCATGTTGAAGTTGATAGAGTCTTTTAGTTGTGTCAATAAGTTCTTCAAGTTTTCTTTGATTTCTTCAAGCTGAACAGTGTCATCTGCATAACACAGGTTGTTGATGAGTTCTCCAATCTTGATGCTACATCCTTCTTCACATAGTCTAATTTCTCAGATGATTTGCTCATCACCTAACTGAATAAATATGCTGTTGTTGTTTTGTTGTTGTTGATTGCGTATAAGTTGAGCATGACTCATAGTGACCCTATGAACAAAAGGTCTGAAGCCCCTCTACAACTATCGACATTTATCAAACTTCATAGAGTTTCAGGGGGCATTTTATTTAGAAAGTGGATGTCACTCCTGCTTCCAAAATTGAGTATATATAGAGAAGTGGTATTATCCTGGCATACATTATTTCCTGATTTAAAATCATAACAAGAACAGAGTGCTAAACATAAAAAAAAATCTTCAAGGGAGAAAAAATAATATTAAGTAAAAGAATGCTTAAGATCAAGAGACTTCATGAATTTGTTTCAGTACTTAGAAGTCATTTGTTCCTTCCACTGGGGCTGTTCAATAAATATTTCAATTGGAAGGAACGTATAGTCTTGGTACAAATATATTGTATTATTTAAAACTCTTTAATTCTTGTAGAAAGTTAGGTCCTACAGTGGGTGAAGATGAAAAAACGTGACAAGGAGCTGCCCTGCAATCCCAAAGGCACACAGTTGGAGGCCACCAGCTGCTTTACAGGAGAAGAATGTAGTCTCCTCCTGTGGGATTAACTGCCTCTGAAAACCCGCCTGAGGGTCAGCTACAACAACAACAACAACAACAACAACGTTGTTCTTACACTTGTTCAGGAAAACACTTCCTTTTCAATCTATTATTATAAAGAAATATTTATCTAGAAATTTTA
>NW_006399764.1:1628057-1632318 GCF_000299155.1 Elephantulus edwardii | reverse complement strand
CTCCTTCTATTCATTCACATTAAGACAGACTAGGAAGAAGGATTGGCCATCCACTTCTGAAATAGCAGGCCTCTGAAAACCCTATGTACAATGTACCTATGAAAAAATTAATAAACATAAAATAATAGAAATATGTACAATTGTTTTCCTCTTAAAAATTTGTATATAAACAAAAATAGCATCAACAAACAAGACCTGCAAAAACTCATACTTAGACATCATGCTTTTCCTTTTGCAGGACTTTCTACCATTTGAAAAGAAATTAAATATGTGAATCAATTCACATTAAATGAGTTAAGAATATTTAGATATTGGAGATTTGCTCACAATTACAAACCATGATTAATGGTACAACTGTCTAGAGATGATATAGACTTTTAATGACCCATCACTTCTGTAATTCTGTAATGTATCTATATATGAGTACATTATCACAATGTACAATTCATAGATTTGTATTTCTAATTTGTATATTTTTTCATGCTAATCTTGCAATCAATGCATGCTCACAGAAGTAGACCTGTTTTTAAAAGTCTGACATACACTACATATACAAAGACAAAGAGAAGTCTGGCTGTGGGTAATAGAAATATTTTCAGGAAAATACATAAGAAAATGGAATAGTTGATAGGGAAATGAATCCAAAATAAATGACTTTTTTTTTCAATGCAGAGGGTGGAGAAATTATGATTTTTTTATTTGCTCTCAAGATACTATTTTCTTTTAAACACAAAAATAAAAAAAATTATTAAATGTGCATAAGTTGCTTTTGGAAGGAGGAGTGGCATCCACTTCCATAATAGCTTGCCTCCAGAAACCCTATGAACCTGGAGAGAGGATGAAAGGCACCCAACCTTAGAGGATTCTACTTCATAGGGTCGCTATGAGTCACCTGCGACTCGAAGGCACTTAACAAAAACAATAAGTTGTTTATCTCTCAAAGAAGGTAAAGCATCATATCAATTCTCTGAGATGATTTTTTGGTTAAGCCTCCTCTTACCTAAAATGCTTCTTTCCTGGTGATATATGACAAATTAAAAGCAATTATTTGATAAAGACATTAGTAACAAAGTCAAGGAATAAACTTTTGATTTCTACTTTTATTTCATTCAATGCCCCCAGAATGAAATCGTACTTAATGGTTTACCCATTGTCAAATCTAGCAATGCAAATATTCACTCCTATCTGTAAGGGTTTATAGAGAAGGAACTGTTTCTTAATTTAAAATTTAAAAAGAAGAGGACATTATTTCCCAGAACTTATATGCATCATTTCCCTTCAAAAAGGGTAGAAAACGGTTCTATAAAGATATATAAAGTTACACATCTGAACAATCATCAAAATACTGATCCATGAGCACTGTTTAAGTTGATTTTAAAGGCGGGCCAAAGTATAGCAGTAAATTTAATGTTTTAGCTGATAATGTGAAAATACCATTTTTATTTTTTCATCTTTTCTCATACTAAGTATCCTGAACAAAGTGATCAGTGAATCAAGTTTGCTGTCTCCTTCTTTCTTCCATGTGTCCGGACAAAGAATTTGTATGTGTATGTGGCAGAGATATTGTGCTAGTAAGTTCATACAGGTGATAAACCATCTCTCTCTGTTCTCACTTGACAAACCTTGTTTATTTTTAAAGAGCATGTGGGAAATAAACAATGAAATGCATATGCAATGAAAATGAAATCTATACCAGTCCAATGTCTCTGTCTCATTGAGCAGGTATTACTAATGCTCGTGGATTGTTCTGTTCTGTTTCATAAATAACCTATGAATATGCATGTCTTTATGTGTGTGTGAGAGAGATCAAACCCACATGTATATGCTTATAGCTAGATTTCATTTTATCCCAAAAATTAAAGGCAATGGCCAATGTTGGTCTTTAATTGACATTCTCTTCTCTTACACTTCTTTTCTAAACAGCACACTCAGTTACTTTAATGTTGCGTTTACACTGCTGAAAGAGCATCCTTGAGCATACATATTTGCCTTTGTGTGCTAGACTACACTTGCAAAGGTAGATCTGTCCTAATAATACGTTGTTTGCCTTGCTTTATATGGCATGCTGAAGTGCAAAATGAAATATTATGATCATGAGATCTGTAAGCTTCGCTGTACTGAAAATAGATGACCATAATGAGAATTTTGCTAATACATCCTCATTTTTGTAACGTATCCAGTTTCACTTTGAGTTTAGTTATCAGTTAAAAATGAAAAGATTAGTTGCTTATTACTAAGTTTCAATTTATTTGTGAAAGACCATTCATTAGTAACATTTACTTAATGCAAATAAAATTACAATTATGTTTAGTCACATTTGATTTCTTAATATGTGAGATACAGATGTCCTTCCCCTTATCATTTTTGATTGCTAGTTCTAAGAGGCCAAATGGAGTGATAATTGAATCCTTGTTGCTTCCTGGCTTATGAAAAAAATAACTGATAGGCTCAATAATTCTTTGTTGAGTGAAAAAACACATTACCTTTTAAAGAGGTCTTACTTAATGTTAGACATGGAAAAGAATACCTTCCATAAAAGTAGGAATATATATTGTATACATTAACTATTGTGTGTGTGGGGGGGGTGTGTGTCACAATATTTAGTCAGCATAGAATGGTCAGCTTGAAAATAGGTTTCCTCTTTCATAAAGCAGTGTCAAATTCATGTAGTAATGGCTTTGTTTGCTTCTTCTAGTATCACTGGAGGACATATTTACTGCGCTGTTTTTTTCTAATTAGGAAGTGCACACTAGTTACATATGATTAATGGTAAAAGGAAAAGAAAGCAGAAGAAGTGATGAAAAATAAAGAATGATATTAATATCATAATGATAATTGCTCCTACCATAATTGCTCCTGTATTAAATCTGCAACAAATGATTAAAAAAACTAAAAGATCTCTCAATTACATGTGCAAAATAGTTAATTGTTTGGACATACCAAACTCCGTTCTAACGGTTATGAAAATCAGATAAATAAAATAGTAAGATTTTTTTTAAAATGAAGTATTTTAATACTATTTCGCTCAGTAGTAAAGGTATTTTATATCTTACATGCCAATGGTAGTTAATAGGACTATTATTTTCCATTAATAAAAGAAAAAATATGAGCACCATAAGTGAAAGTTGGACACATCATGTGTTTGAGAAGATTTCTTTTGTAATCTAGTTCCACTGACACTAGTGGGATAGTTTGTTTCAGAACAATTGTTCTGTAAAATTCAATAGCAAAGTTTGAAGGGGGAAAAAAGAATGAACAGTCATTTGAAGAGACAGGAGCTTAAAGGTAGTCAGAAATTTGAGGGCCCAAACTCCAGAGATAAGGAATGGCTAGGGATGAGAATTCAATATTTGTGCAGCTTTTTCTCTAGAGAAATTGAGAGATGAAGAGTTTGGGGGAAATGGGAGCCTAAACACTGAGAACATAGCAGAGCTTCAGACAGTCTCACAGGCCCAAGGACATATTTTCTATCAGAGCCCTCAGAGAAGAGTTACTGTAAGCTCCAGAGTACTGAAACCTGTAATGTTAAAGGGAGCTGCAAAGAGGTCAACTCCAACGAAAAATGCCTTAAAAATCACTGTACACTTATAATTCTCTACCAATTGAAATTATTCTTCACAGAAAAATCAAAACAATTTCCTAATAAAAAAACCCCTCATTTTACAAACAACAAAGAAATGCTTAAGGGTGATTTTTCAGGCAGAAAAATGATCTGAGATGGAAGTATAATAATATAATATGGAGAAATGATGACTCGTGAAGCAACAGATATTTGAAGGTATTAACATTAACATTAACATTAACATTAACTTGTATAATCATATTCTATGTATTTTAAAATATAGAAAATTACATTGACAATACACAATATAACTCTAAAGGTCTCTACCACATAGATGTTGAGTCAGAATGGCTCACAGGCAATCCTCCCTCAATTGGATTTTTGAGACTGCAGATCACAAGGAAGATGATTGTCCATTTATTCCTTTCTAGTGGCCGATGGATCTGAACCTCCAGAAAGTCAGAAACTTTGCATTAGTAGTGCAACTCCCTATGAACTACTCCATAAAAACATCCCTGAACTAAAAGGTTGCTGCTGCTGCTGCTGCTGCTGCTGCTGCTGTTATTGCATCCTGTTGAGTCAAGTATGACTTTTAGCAATCCTATGAATAACAGATGGCACAACCTTGCTCGCTGAAACTGAGGAGGATCTCATGCACTTACTGCAGAGGGTCAAGGACTGCAGCCTTCAGTATGGACT
>NW_006399764.1:1609828-1627197 GCF_000299155.1 Elephantulus edwardii | reverse complement strand
ATGCTTGGTTCCAAGGAGCACTTTGATGGCACCTTCTCCAGATTTATCCAATTGTTCTTTTGTCAGTCCATAAACTATTCAGTACACTTCCTCATCAGCACTGTTCAAAGGCATCAATTCTTCTTAGATCATTCCTATTTATTGTCTGGCTCTCAGTTGCAAAACAAGTGCCTGGAAAGACTATGGCTTGGTTAAGGTACACGTTAGTCTTCTAAAGGACAACTTTTCTTCAGGACTTTGGAAAGTTCCTCAACTGCAGACTTTGCCCAGTGCTTTACATCTTCTAATGTCCTGACTGCTGGTAGTAAGGGTGTTGATTGTGAATCCAAGTTAGATGCAATTGCTAACAGTTTCAATCTTTTCTCCCTCTATCATGATGGAATATCAATAACCTGCACTATGCAGATGACACAACCTTACTTACTGAAAGTGAGGAGGACTTGATGAACTTGCTGCAGAAGATCAAAGAATACAACCTTCATATGGATTGCATCTCAATGTCAATAAAACAAGGATTTTCACCATTAGACATATAGGCAACATCATGATAGATCAAAGATTAAAACTCTCAACAACTTCATCTTACTTGTATCCACATTTAACACCCTTGGTACCAGAATTTAGAACATCAGAAGATGTACTGTACCAGAAAAGTCTGTAGTTAGAGACCTCTGTAAGTTATTGAGGAGTAATGATGTCAGTTTAAGGACTAAGGTGCATCTGATTCAGGTCATGGTCTTTCTGATCATTTGCTATGTATCTGAGAGCTGGACAGTGAATAAGGAAGACAGAAGAAGAATTGATATCTTTGAGCTGTAGTGTTGGAGGAGAGGATTGACTATCTCATGGACTGTTAAAAGAACAGACAAAAATGTCTTGAAGAGAGTGCAACCAGAGTGCTCTTTGGGGGCAAAGATAATGAGGCATGTTGCTAGGAGGGACTATTTTTGAAGAAGGACATGATGGTCTGAAAGGTAAAGAGTCAGATAAGGAGAGCAAGACCTTCGGCCAGGTGGATTGACATGATGAATGCCACAATGGTCTTTAATGTGTCAGGAAGTGTGAAGATGGTACAGGATAGTGGAGACTTCAGATCTGTTGTAGAGTCACTGTGGGGTAGGCTCAACTCAATGGTACCTGATAAATACAACAATATCTTGTCTATTGGCCCAGAGATAAGGATTTTTGCTTTCTTGATGTTGAGATGTAAGCCATATTGAAGGGGGTGGTTGTTGTTATGTGCCATCGAGTTGGAACTGACCCATATCTGGCCCTACATCTTTCAAAGCTAGCAAATCACATGGGAAGAGATTGTCCAATACGCTTCCATGGAGCAGTTGGTGGATTCGAACTGTGTAACTTTGATTTGGCTGTATAACTCCTTCCCAGTAGGCTACCAGAGGTATTAAAGAAATTAAAATGGTAAAAAAAGCTTAAAATTAAAAAAGCTTAAGGATCTCTTATAGCTAAATTATTAAAGCCTTTGCCTGCTAACTAAAATATTCCCTCTTTCATTGCTATTGTGTCAGAATCAATGCAAGTAGACTCTCCAGCAGGTTTTCAGAGGCTGTAAATCACATGGAGAGAGATTGTTCATCTTTCTTCCACAGAGCTGCTAGTGTATTTGAACCACCAGAGAGACCACCTTTTCATTAGCAACACAATTTCCTACCCACTAGGGAACCACAGCAGCTAGTAAAAATTCAAAAGAAGTTTTGTGGGAGAAAAACAAAAACAAAAACAACCAACTGTTAATAGGTCCCTGTAAACCTGTACAGGAAACTACTGTATGTTGTAGCTCTATTATGTCTCATGGGGTAACTGAAATCAGAATTGATTTGCATATATATGTATACATACATATATACACACACACACTATATATATATATATATATGATGAATTTAATTAGCTGATAATGTACGTCATAAATTCTAGGAAAACTAGTCAAAGAACAGAAGAATTAATAAAGATCATTTCATTATCAAGCTAATACAGATTAGAAAAAGGAAATGGAGTGAGTAGAACTTAAATGCAAAAGAAAGAGCAAGATGGTAGATTGAAATTTTTATGCTAGTAATTATATTGCAAGAATCTCTGGTGGCTCACTGGTATGTAGCAAACAACTCAAATCTACCAGCTGCTCTGCAGGAGAAATACGGATTATCCCCTCCCAGGTGATTTATAGCTTTTGAACACCTGCTCGAGGATTAGCTGTGAGTTACTCTCAACTCAGCAGCACACAGTAACAATAATCATATAGAAATGGATTAAAATATATTTGTAATATTGAAAGCATATATAAATTCAAAAGTTACTTAAATGTAGGCAGAAAATAATTGATATTCAGTGGATTTTTTTTTTACAGTCTCTTCAAATACAATGAAAATGGGTCACTAAAGTGCAATGAAATCTAGAATTTCTGAAGCTAAAATAACTGAAGAACAAAATCAGACATCATGTTACAAAACAGAACAATTTTATGGACAAACTATTAAGTAATGTAATAAGTATCAAAAAAAGGTAGAAGGAATATACAAATCAACATGCAAAAAAATTGATGTACATTAAACCATTTCATGAAATGGCCTATTGTCAAGAATCAACTATTCTGAAGGAAGATGTTCAAGCTAAATTGTGGGCATTGGCATAAAAAATAAGGCTTCAAGAATTAATGAAATTTCAATTGAGGTGTTTCACCCATCAGAGTCCTGGATATGATCACTAGTGTATGCCAAGAAACTTGAAAGATAGCCAGCATCTTTCCAACCAACTGGAAGAGATCCAGTTTTGTTCCCCATTTCCAAAAAGGTAATCTAATAAATAGAGTGTGGAAATTATCAAGCAATATTATTAATGTCACATGCAAGTAAAATATTGCTGAATAGTTTTAAAAAATGAGCACATCATGAGGATGGTGAATGATAGGAAAGGTTTTGATCGTTTGTTGTTTATAAGGTTACTATATGAGTTGTATTTGGTTTGATAACACCGAACCACAATATTCTTTGAGGCATTCTAGGAAAAACGATCCAGTGTGAAAAAGCAATGTATATAAACTTTCTAAGTAAATCAGTATAAAATAAAATTTTATTAAAACTTTTTGTTTGTCTTGTAATTGAAAAATTACTTCCGCAGAGATCAAATCGATGTATCCTTGTCTTGGAAAACAGTTTTGAAGCTGATGAACAGCCTTTTGTAGCATTCAGAATTTTATAGTAAAGTTCTCTAGCAGGGTCTGGTGATGTTTTGACAGATAGCTCAAATGAATTCATCTCTCCACTCTTGTTAGATTCACTGTACACTTCTCTTCCTTCAGCTTGATGAGCTATGTAATGTATGAAGAATCAAGTGAATAAATCAGTTTCTATCTAATGAATTTTGACTAGTAATTTACCTGTTGTTGTTGTGTACCACATTCAGAAACAACCCATAGCTGACCTTGTAGCAGATTTTCAGAGGCAATAATCACAAAGGAGGAGATTGCCCATCCTTTTCCAGCAGTGTAGTTGGTGGCCTCATACCACGTGCCTTTGGGATTGCAGCACAGCTTCTTGCCACTAGGCCACCACCCCTACTGAATTTCCTGAACGGTAATCTTCACTGTTCTACAGACTACTGCTGTATCTTTCTACAAGTGTGGTGTGATGGTGGGTCAAACCACTGACTTCTTAGTTAGCAGCTGAGAATTTCTTACAATACAATACAAAAATATAATTTGATGAAGAAACAATTTGGGAATGACAGAAGAATGGAGATTGAGAAATTACAAATATATCAAGCTGTTTCCCCCTTAATTATGAAACAATATACAGTATTTATGACTCCAGCTACTTTTTAGTTAACTTCCGCAGGATTCTACTTATATATGATATTAATGATGTCATCTATAGTATCCACATTATGCTGGATCGTTTTTCTTTGGAATGGGCACAAATATGGATTAGTGAAGATTAATAGAAATATCATAAACTCTAGATATATTTAGATGAGTGAACAAATGTGTACCTCAAACCTAATCTGCCATTAAACAAGAACTTATCTCCTAATAAGAAAAACATAAAAACAAAATAAAGAGCCTAATTTTTCTTGTTACTTACTGGCAATATATTTTTAGGATTATGGAATGTGGAGGCGGGGCCCCTGAGTGTGTGTAGAATGGAGTATTACATTCTGACTAGGCTGATAATTGAATTTGAATCTACAAATTTGGAAAGATATATCAAGAGTAAGTATTTTGTGTGCTGATAGCATTCATTCAACATTAAAGTGAAGATGCACAGAAAATAATGTAACGAAAGGAGCTTACGTCTGTAGAATATCGTGGAAATTGAAATCCTATCAGATCTGAACCTCTCCTTAGTTTACATTACACTTTCAGCCAGTGTGGGAAAAAGGAGGGCAGAGAAGGGAGTATGATCATGGATTTACTAATGTAAATCTCTTATTATGTGCTACTGTACTAGAACATTTACCAATAAAAGCTTTTCCCCCACCACATCAGTGTCTAATGTAGAAGTTAAATGACATGTTTACTCAAACTCTAGCCTCCTCCATTTCCCAAACACTCCCCTGATTTTCATAGATATTTATCAGTTGCTTATATTCATATTTTGCCTATCTTATGCTTTATATCCACTGAGGCAGAGTTATTTTATTGTCATTTCCTATGACATACTTTATATTGACAAAAGCATATGTGGGTGTATGGGTGTGCATTTTCATGTGTGTCGGTGGGAGCGAAGTTGTAGGAAGTTCTTTAGGAGAAAAAAGCACATAATTTTCATTTCATTTCAGCACATTTGTTTATACAATTTAGAGAACAACATATATTATGGTGGCCGAGCAGTTTTTTTAGATGTGAGCCTCGTAACAACTACATAGAGAACATACATTTGCAGCAAACTGACACTGGCTGAATATTTAATGATGCTTATTTATCTAGAAAAAAATTGCATCTACTAGTTGTTATGCTAGAAATTCTGGTGGCCTAGTAGCAAGAAGCTGTGCTGCAATCCTGAAGGCATGTGGTTCAAGTCCACTAGCTGTTGTGTTGGAGAAGGGTGGGCAAGCTCCTCCCATGTAACTGCCTCTGAAACTTGCTGGAGGGTTAACAATGAGTCAGTTCCACAACAACAACAATAACAACCAGTTGAGAGTTGCACTAATAACCCAAAGGGCTGCATTTTTGGCAGAAAGATGAGCTATCATCTAAGCGATTTACAACCTTGGAAACATGGGTAAGGGCAATGAAAGAGGGAGAGAGAAGTAGAGAGAGGAAAAAAAGGAGGGAGAGAGGAAGAACAAGGAAGAGAGGGAGAAAGAGAGAGAGAGAAAAGAAGAAGGGAAAAAGAGGGGAGAGAGAAAGAGAGAGGGAGGGAGGGATCTATTATTTATTAAAGTATCTATTGTTGTTGTTATGTGCCATACAGTCTCCTATGACTCATATGGACCCTATGTACAAGACCCCTAAATGCTGCTTTATCCTGTACCAATCACATTGTCTTCAACACAGTTATCCCGATTACCCTGTCACTGAATCTCATCTCACAGAGGGTCTTCCTCTTTTGCTATAAAAAACCCTCAAACTCATTTCAGCCCAGCTGGCACGGACTCATAATTTATCCTACATTGGTTTTTTTTCCAGGGAGAAGTCTGTCCTGCTGAGTCTCTATTGTATTTAAATCTCCAGAAAGGCATGTGACTTCAGGTTAGCAGCACAATACCCTATGCGCTAGGCCACCAGAGCTACTCTACTCAGTGATTATATCTATCGCATATTTCCTGAAAATTGCACAAATTTACTCCTTGCATTGTTGTTAGATGCCATCAAGTCAGTTTCAACTAATAATCATTGTATGTGACAGAACAGAATGGTCTGGAGGTTTTTATAGCCTATACATTTAAAAAAATTTTTTTACAGTGTATTCTTTCCATTTAATTTCCCCCCTATTCATTCATTGTTGTATATATTCCTCCCTGACCACCCCTCCTCCCAGTTCATTTTTCTCTTTGATAAGAAAAAAAATTCTTTCATTGTGATACAATCTCCTCCCAAGTCCACAGTCCACTTTACTATTCATTTCTTTTTCTGTAATATTGTCATGAAAATAATACCTAATCCTATATTCTTTTTAAACAGATCTCTCCCTCATCTTTTCATTGTCATATACATTATTTATCCCATCTTTTCTTAGGTTACCCCCAACCCCGATGTCACACCTGTTTTACAACATTGGCACTATGCAGTATTTGTCCTTTTGTGACTGAGATATTTCATTCTGCATAATGTCCTCCAGGGTCACCCATTTTGTATAATATTCCATGAATTCTTTCTTTTTATTTAAAAAAAAATTCTTTATTTTCAATGCAGCATAGTATTCCATTGTGTGAAAATACCACAGCTTCTTTATCCATCATTAACAGGGTAAAAAGGGAAGCCACAGACGGCGGGGCAGGGGGGAATATTTGGCAATGACATATCTGATAAGGGACTTATATCTAGAATTTATAGAATACTCGAGCACCACAAGAAGATAAAGGTAAACAACCCAATTGAAAAATGGACACAGGATATGAACAGACACTTCACCAAAGAAGACATTCAGATGACGAACAAACACATGAAGAAATGTTCAAAATCCCTGGCCCTAAGAGAGATGCAAATCAAAACAACTATGAGATACCATCTTACCCCAGTAAGAACAGTAAAATTCAACAGAGCAGCAAACAGCAAATGCTGGCAAGTATTCACTGTTGGTGGGAGTGTAAAATGTTGCAGCCACTATGGAAGGCAGTATGGTGCTTTCACAAAAAGTTGCAAGTAGAAATACCATTTGACCCAGCAATTCAGTTACTGGGAATATACCCCATAACTGCCACCCAAGCAGATATATGCACACCCATGTTTATTGCTGCTTTGTTCACAATAGCAAATAGTTACTGCCTATAATTTCTAAGGGAGCTGATAGTCAAGTCTTTTCTACTTAGCATCCACTAGTATGTGACCATTCAAGGTAACACCTGGGCACTTAATTATTGCACCACCAGAGCTCTTTTACAGTAGGTAAAAGTTATTTATTGAAATAAGGTATTGAAAGAAAAAATGCACTTAAATGTTAAAGATTATGAAGGAAAATGTTCATAAACGGTTATTTAAATGCATGCAAAAATCGTTTGTTTTATATTGAAATAAGTTCTTTGAAGATCGCATTGTGAGTCCCCTCTTGAACATCTATCACTGACTGCTGAGTGTATCAGTAGTGAACTTACAAAACTGACTTCTCTGGGGCGCTACAACATAATTGTCCTACTTTTTTCACAATTATTATTTAAAACAGCATTACTGTGACTGAAACATAGGTATACATTGGCTTCTCAATGCTTTGAAGAGATTATTCACTTCAAGTTGGAAGTTGTAATTTTTTTAACCCAAAGAATCTATTCCAGAATATTGATTCTTTAAAATATTGTTGCATTATTGAACCAAAAAACAAATATCAGTAAAGCAGGCATATGTGGAACTACAGTATTAGAAAGTAGGATATTGTATAATTATTTTCTTATATAAATATAACCAGTTGATATTTCAGATATAAGAAGTGTCAACGGACATTACAACTTAATAAAAAGTAAATAAGAAATAAAATAACTTGCCGAGCCACTATAAATTTCCAGCTATATTGAAAAAAAAATTGAGGACCATTTTACTATACTGAAGGCCTAAAAGCCGGGAATTGGACAGTTTTCTCACCTCCCATTATCAGTGACTTCTGTCTCAGTCATTGTTCTACCAAAATCATGTATTTGACTTTGGCTTTAAAAAAATTATTATTTAATGAAATTTAACAGAAAGTTTAGCTTTTCATTCATCCATCGATACATATTTTCCTTCCAGCTTCTCCCACAATTCACTTTGTAATGCATGTTTTGTTCCAACTTGTTAATTGCCAGACATAGAAAGTCTCACCATCCATTCCTTTCAGACAGTCGGAACTTCCCTTCACCTGTTCTGCACAGTGTTCATCATCTGTCCATTTTTTTTTCCTGTTCTCCCCCAACTAGGGTCAAGTCTACTTTTTTAACAGTGACCTCACAGAGTATTTGTCCTCTTTTGACAGAGATATTTCACTCAGCATCAACAAATGAATGCATAGAAAAGTGGTGGTTCATTCATACAATGGAATATTATGCAGCAGTGGGGGGGTTGGGGGGAAGAACTTATAAATTTACTTATTTGATCCATGTAATTACATATTTGATCCATAGATTATCCATGTGCAATATACAGTGTTAGGATCAGATTTCATAGACTTAAACATTGCAAGTTATTTCATATTCATTTTAGAATCCTTAAAATATATCATAATATAAGAATTATGTAAAACCTATTTTGCTATCTAGAAAACTGAAGAGTAATATTGCTGAACAAATTATTTTTTTTAAATCACATAGCTATTAGACAATGAAGTGAGATATGGACTTTTAAGCCTTTTTCCCTTGTAAGCAAGAAGATATGAACTTCCAGGAATGAATTTAATATTGTTGCTATGTGCCATTGAATTGACTATGACTCAGTGACACTTTGAACAAGGGCTCTGAATTTTGCCCTGTGTTGATCCAATCTCACCATATCTGACACACTTGACACCATTCCTGCTGTCACTGTGCCAATTTATCTCATCCATGGTCTTCTCCTTTGCTGACCCAAACATGATGTCCTCTTCAAAGATCTGGTCCTTCCTGGCAACATGCCCAAAGTATGTGTTGGAGTTTGTGATGCAGTATGTGATGGAGATAGAGTTTCAAAATCCTTACCTTCAAGGAACAACCTGATTTCACTCTTTCCCAGACAGAGCTGTTTATTATCTTGGCAGTCCATGATATATTCAATATTATTCTCTAGGACTACAGTTCAAAAACACTGCTTCTTCTTTTGTAATCCTTATTCATTGTTCAGTTCTCTGATTGCAAGCAATTGAGAAGACCATGGTCTGGGTCAGGTGCACGGTAGTGTCTACTGTCATCATTGCTCTTAGCACTCTGGAGGGGGGTCTTCAATAGCATATTTTCCAAAACAAGTCATCGTTTGATTCTCTGAATCCTCATTGTTGATTATGGATCTGAACAAGATGAAATTGTTGACAAGCTCAATAATTGAATCCTGACTGAATAATTTAATTCAGTTATTGGGACTGAAAAACTTATTCAAATGATAGAAAACTCATTCATGTCACAAGAAGGTGATATTAGGGGAGCTCTGGTGGCCTAGTGGCAAGGAGCTGCAACAACAATCCCTGAGGAGCACGGTTCGAATCCACCAGACGCTCTGCCGGGAAAGGAGGGACAATCTCCTCCTGTACCAGTCAGATCTGATTTGATGGTATACACACACAAAAATAATAAAATTTAAAAAAATTTAAAAAAAATAAAAAAAAGAAGGTGATATTAATGAAAGCATTGCACTTGGGTGTTTGTTAGCTATATATATTTGAAATACTTTTGCAAGATATCACTGCAGCCTAAAAAAGTCTTAGCAAGTGGAACAGGTTGACTTGTGTCCTGGGGTCCAATGCAAGCTTTGTTGTGAACACAAAGGCCAAATGACTCTGAAGTTCAAATCCACCAGTGGTTCTGCAGGTGAATGTCAGTCAGTCTTCTCCTGTCATCATTTAAATCTTGGAAGTCTGATGGAGGTCATTGTGAGTTGGAACAAATTTCACAGCTACGAGTTGTGAGTTTTGAGCTTTAAAAGATATGTAAAATCTCTAACTCTGATCCTAAGTATACTTTTGTGTTGAAAAAGAGCTTTTGCTAATGTAGTTAGGGTTGAGAGATCCCTGACAGAGGGCTTGCTCAATTCAATACATCTCCTGGTTCCCTCCCTGACTGCTGGTACCAAGGGTGTTGATTGTTGATCCAAGGAAGATGGAATCACTGACAGCCTCAAATCTTTCTCCATCTAGCATAATGTTGACTGTAGAGTCTCTGTGGAAGACCTTTGTTGCTTGATGGTGAAAAGCAATCCATACCGAAGATTATAGTACTGAATCTCCTGCAACAAGCATTTTATATCCTTCTCACTTTCAGCAAGCAAAGGTGTGTCATCTGTATAACACAGGTTGTTGAGCCTTCTTCGAACCCTGATGCCACATTCTTCTTCATAGGGTCCAGTCACAGATTATTT
Organism: Elephantulus edwardii; assembly: GCF_000299155.1. Taxonomy (NCBI): domain Eukaryota; kingdom Metazoa; phylum Chordata; class Mammalia; order Macroscelidea; family Macroscelididae; genus Elephantulus; species Elephantulus edwardii. The sequence goes on along the minus strand of NW_006399764.1, from coordinate 1,617,011 downwards.
GCTCAACATACAGATTAAATAGGTATGGAGAAAGGATAAAACCGTGAACATTTTCCAGATTTCAACCATGAAGTGTTCCCTTGCTCCGTTTGAACAATAGCTTCTTGGTCTAGGTACAGATTCCATACGAGTACAATAAATTGTTCTGATATTCTCATTCTTCTCAATATTAGCCATAATTTGTTATGATACACAGAGCCTGATTCAAGCCATAGTCTTCTCAATCACCTATTACGCATCAGAGAGCTGAATGATGACTAAAGATGATAGAAGAATTGATCCCTTTGAGTCGTAGTGCTGGGGAAGAGTACTGGATATCCCACAGGTTACCAAAAGAACAGATATATTTTTTAAAAAGTTCAGCCAGACTGTACCTTGGAGACAAAGATGGCAAAACTTCATCTTTCATACTTTGTACATATAGCTAGTTGAGGCTGTTCCTTGGAAAGGAGTATGTATTATGCTTGAAAAAGATGGAGGGTCAGCAAAGGTGAAGAAGACATGGTGACTTCAACAATGGGCTCTAGTATGTCACAGCTGATGAAAAAGGATTGGACAAGGTTTAGGTCAGTCATTCATAGGGTCACTGTGAGTCGTACTCAACTCGATGGCATCTAAAAGCAACAACAACAACAAAGTAAGGTACACCTCAACCCAGAATAACTAATGTACTTATAGGAGAATAGACACAACAAGCAATGTAGGGAAGAACAGCATGTGATGGATAGTGGAAGTAGGTATTGGAGTGAGGCAAGTATTAATCTGTGAAACTTGAAAGACCCCTTCAGCTTTGAGTAAGGCATGGAACAGATTCTCCTTCAATCATGCAGCGGGGGGAAATAAACCTTGTTAATACTTTTATTTCAGACTTCTAACCCTCCAGAAAGTATTCCTGGTATGCTATGACTAAGTGCTTGGCTGGTAACCAAAAGATCAATGACGTGAACACAGTAGGAGAAAAGGTCCAATGATCTGCTTTCTTAGATTGCAGGCAAGGAAACTGTATGTGGCAGCTCTATTGTCTCCTATAAACTTACTATGAGTTGGAGTCAATTGAAGGGCACAAAACTATAAGAACAGCCTCTAGAACTGTTTAACATCTTTCACTACTTGTAGTTCTCATTCTGGAAACTTAAAAGAAAGAAAAATAAGTCAGAGGGTCTACTTCAAAGAGTAGTAGAGACTGATTAATTTTTTGGTCCTACCCTTCTGAGTGTGTTCTTTCTGATAGTAGCTGGGAAAAGAAGAGGAGACATATAGCATTAGAAATCATTTGTCTCCAAAACTGATGAAAAGACCTAGGCTGGAAGAGACTGAAGGAGATTCTGTAGCATCTTCAGCTGGCTGAAGCTTTGGAGAGGTGATGCTGGAGAGGCAAGCATCAAAGCCTAGAGCCTGCCTTCTGCCAGACCAGTCATGGCTTCACCTTTCCTTCCTGCAATGTCTGTCACAGGAAATAAAACTGAACTGCAATATGAGCTAGAACTTCTGAGAAATGTATTTCTAAACCTGTGACAAATGAAAGAACATAAAGCAGGTGACACAGTGCAAGATGCCAATGGGAGATTCTACACTTGCTTCATTTAAAAAATGGATGCGAAGAGATATATGCTTCTTCTTCTTATGTACCATCAAGTTGGCGCTGACTCAGAGCTGACCCTGCAGCTGGGCTTCAGAGCACATAAATCACATGAGGGGAGACTGCCCATCTTCCTCCCTTGGACAGCTGGTGAATTCAAACTGTGTGCCTTTCGGTTGGCGATGCAATTCCTTGCCACTGGGTGGCCTAATGGTTAATAGTCTATGCTGCGATCCCAAAGGCATGCAGTTGGAATCTACCAGACGCTACTCAGGGGAAGGATGGTCAATCTCCTGTGCAATTTGTCAGTTCCAACTTGATGGCACACAACAAAAACAGGCACTTTAGAACTGTGTAATTATTTATTTTCACTTTCAGAACATAGAGACATTACTGTTTAAATAACCTAACTTTCAACTCTCAGAGCTGCCCATGACAAAGGAAAAGAAAATTTATTTCCTAATAGGTCTGGCTCAGTTCTTAGTATATAAATATTAAAAATAAGAATGAGTCAAAGCATTACCAATGAATTTTAGTTATAGTGAGATACTCAAAAGAAATAAGCTTCTCTTTCTCATCAGGTGATTTTACTCTCTGACTGTTGGATGACTTGCCATCTGTACCTTTGCTGTTCCTCAGGTAAGGACACCACATATTCAACTGCCAAGAATCATTGCTGTTCCCAAATTTTCTCTGCAATAAAATGAAAGAGGATTGAAATCTCCCAGAGAGACCTCTCACATCATCCAGAGATCTTAACACAGCAGAAAGTAATCCAGTAGTTATATTCTCTGCTGAATTCTCAGTATAAAGTAAGAATAAACTTAGTTTATGTGCTATACTTACTCTCTCAGGTTAGAATAGATTAGTAGCATGAAGTGACAGAGAGAAATCTGCATGCTGAAATTATAAATTTTAGAAGTCATATCTTTTATGCCCCTTCTCCAAATTAAAAAAAAAAAAAGTCAAGGCACATGTATTTAGAATAAAGAAAAAGCAGAGCAGTGCTGTGAAGGGTTTCTTGGGCTGTTATTTCCTGATGTGTTCTTGTTTGTTTCTTGAATGAGTTTCAATAGATTCCAAAGTAAATAGAGGGGGTAAATATAGAAGAAAATGTGCCAAAGACTAACCCACCATTACATTCTACAAATACTTTAAATGTAAAAGAAGTAATGATGTTTGTCAGAGATAGTCAGAAATATTCAAATGTAATATTAAGACATCATCAGAATCACTTCTATTATAATTCACAATACAAATTTCTTGGACCAGTTGACTGAGATGAATGGTGATGGTTTTTTTCTCCAAGATGAAGGAATAGTTATTCATTCTTAAAGATACTCTAAACATCTGATGTATGATTCAGTTATTAAAGCAATCAAATGAGGTCCATCTTGTTCCAGTCTTCTCTTTCGTCTTCTCCCCTCACCAGTTAGATGGTGAGGCTCCTTGAAGCTTCTTAAAAACCTGAAACATGCTTAATTATGCCATTAGTGACTTATGTTCCTATATAAGACACACTCAAACCCAGCTTCTCTCTGGCCACATCTCTTTTACTGTTCCACGCACAGACTGCATTAATTTTTTTCATGTGTATATGTTTCTAATTATAAAATATATCAGGTTAAGGCATTCAAAGTGTGCTTGGGTTGTTGTTATGTACAATCCGTTTGGAATTGACTCATAACTGATGCTCCAGTGAGTTTTCAGAGGCAACAAATTGCATAGAAGAAGATCACCCATCTTTCTCCTTTGGTGCAGATGATGTACTTGAACTGTGTGCCTCTGCTTGGCATTGCAAAGCCTTACCCCTAAGCCACCAGAGAAGGACGCCATTACTTTCATTCATCTATGCTAAAGTGGTTGAGGAACTGAGTGCAAGCTAGAGTCATCGACGTGGATGCTATCAGGTGTCTCTGTGTTAGCTTTCCCTCACAGCAACACTATATACAAAAAACCCAAAGTCCTGTTGATCCTAAGCCGCGATCACAACCTCTGCTGTGCTTTAAGGCCATTGTCTCAGCCGCTGTGTCAATCTATCTTGTTGATGTCTTTTATGAATTCTTTACTTTTCCAAATATAATGTCCAGTCCCAAGGCCTAATCCTTCCTAATAACATGCCTAAATGTGGGAGATGAAGATACACCATTTTATATCTAAGAAACATCCTGACTGCACTCTGACCAAGACAGATTTGTTCTCTTGGCAGCCATCTCTTAAGCATACCTTGCCTAAATCATAATTCGATACATCAACTCTTCTTCAGGCTTCTTTATTTGTTGTTCAATTTTCACATACACGTAAAACAATGGAAAATGCTATGGCTAGGTCAGGAGCTCTATGAGGAGAAATATGGGGTCAAGATTGGTGGATGATTTATCAACAATCTGTGCTATGCAGATGACACAACCCTGGTTGCTGAAACTGAAGAGGACCTTAAGCACCTGGTGCAGAGGGTCAAGGACTGCAGCCTCCAATATGGATTGAGGCTCAATGTCAAGAAGACAAAGATTCTCACCACTGGACCAATTGGCAGCATCAGGATGGCTGGTGAAGAGATTGAGATTGTACACAGCTTTAGTTTGCTTGGCTCCACAGTCAACACTCTTGGCACCAGGAAATTAAAAGGCGCATTGCCATGGGAAAGTCTGCTGTTAGGAACCTCTCCAAAGTACTGAAGAGCAATGGTGTCTCTCTGGAGACTAGGGTGCGTTTGATACAGGCCATGGTCTTCGCAATCACTTGTTATGCATCAGAGAGTTGGACAATGACCAAAGAGGAGACAAGGAGAATTTATGCCTTTGAGTTGTGGTGCTGGAGAAGAGTATTGAGAGTACTGTGGATAGCTAGGAAAACAAACAGATTCGTCCTGGAAAGGGTTAAACTGGGTGGCTCCTTGGAGGCAAGGATTCTGAGGCTCCGTCTAACATGCTTCGGACATGTTGTGAGGAGAGACAAGTCCTTGGAGAAGGACATCATGCTTGGGAGGGTGGAGGGACGGCACAGGAGAGGAAGGCCCTCTATGAGGTGGATTGATTCAGTGACTGGGATAATCGGGATGGGAGTGTCAGAGACAGTGCGATTGGCACAGGACAGAGCATTAGGGCTGTTGTACATAGGGTCGCTATGAGTCGCAAGCGACTCGATGGCACATAACAACAACAACAACAGGTCAGGAGCACCTTTATCTTGACAATAATAACCTTGCTCCTTATCACTTCTGAAAAAGCCCTTGGCACCAAATTTGGCCATTACCATGGTTTTGATTTCTTGACTGCTGCTTCCATGGATGTTGTTTGTAGATATAAGTAAAATGAAATCTTTACAACTTTGGTTTTTCTTAATTTGTCAGGATTTTGTTACTGGTCCAGTTTGGATTTTTTTTATGTTCAGTAATCTGTACTGAAGTCTATAGAGTTTAAGCTTTCTCAATAAGCACTTCAAGTTTTCTGTGTTTTCTGCAAATTGTATCATCTTAATACGTATATGGTGAAACGATATAACCTTAACATATATATTTTGATTTTTAATGTATTTTTTAAAACTAGGTATGTGGCTGTGCATAGGCTGAATGGAAAGGCTGTGAGGAGTAGGAACACAGGAAAATGGAATTGCCTAATGTCAAAATTGGCAGCATCCAATACAATAAATTATTAGTAGAGCATTGTGGTCTTGTCAAGGCTTGTCCATCCTCTGTGTTCCTAGGATCACAAGTAGGCAGACCTTAACAAAATATACATTTTCCAGTATATTTTAGCTATCTAAATATTCCCTGGAGGCAGAGGTTCTGAAGCTTTGTCTGATGTACTTTGGATATGTTACAAGGAGGGACCAGTCTTGCAGAAGGACATCATGCTTGGGAGGGTGGAGGGACAGGACAGGAGAGGAAGACCCTCTATGAGGTGGATTGATTCAATGACTGGGGTAATGAAGGTGGGTATGTCAGAGACAATAAGATTGACACAGGATACAGCAGGATTTAGGGCTGTTGTACATAGGGTCGTTATGAGTCGCAGGTGACTTGATGGCACATAACGACAACAAATAGCTAAATTTAGAAAAGAGAATTCCTGGCTATGATACAATGTAAATGTTCCATTTTCACACATGTTTATAAAACACGTTGGGGGAAAAACCCCTACATTCAGTTGAAAGTATACGTATACCTACAACTATCTACATTATAGAACTGGAAATAAGTTCTCTCTCCAATGCCTTGTTACTAGAAGAATATTGAGGGTCCCTAGAAGGATTGGCAGTCTCTTCCCATGTGATTATCTGTCTCTGAAAACCCACTGGAGGGTCAGCTATGGGTAGACAAGAAAAACAGTAATATAAATAGGATGCTCTGGTTGCTTATTGTTGTTACACGCCATTGAATTGACTATGACTCATTGTTACACTCTAAATAACAACCCTGGACCCTGCCCTATCCTGAGCCAACCTCATGGTCTCTGACACAGCTCTCTCTCAATTCTCACATTCACTTTGTCAATCCACATCACCCAGCGTTGTCTTCTCCTACACTAACTCTCGACCCTTCTAAACATTACGTCCTTCTCCTACAACTAGTTCCTCTTGGAAAAATGCCTCCAAAGTGTGGTCTTGTTTTACCCTCTTGAGGACAAACCTGTGTGTTCACTTGGCAGGCTATGGGAGGTTCAATACTCTTTTTAAACTCCTCAAAGGCATCAATTCTTACTCGTGCAGTTGTCAGATGCACAGCCAGCAATTGAGAAGACCACATCCTGGATCAGGCACACCTTAGTCTCTAGACTTACATCATTCATCTTTAGTACCCTAGACAGGTCCTTGACAGCAGACTTTCTCAAAGCAACTCATCATGTAATTTCCTGAATAATTATGCAAAGAGTGTTGATCGTGGACCTGAACATTATGAAGTAATGCCAAGGTCATTGATACATATCCCACACAGACTGGTGGCTCAGTGGTAAAGAATTATGTTACTAATTCCAAGGTAAGCTGTTTGAATTGAACAGCTCCTCTGTGGGAGAAAGTTAGGCAATTTATTGCCTCTGGAGGGTTAGCTATGGGGCACTTCCATCTTGATGGTACACAATAACCATGATACAGTTATAGATATAGTTGTTATTCAGTTGCCAAAAAAAAATTGTATTTGGAACCCATCAGTTGCTCCCTAGATAAGACAGTCTGCTCCCAGAGTGCTTTACAGCCTTGGAAATCTTATGGGCAGTTTGGCTCTGTCCTACCAAGTCACTGGGAGTTGGAATTGACACAGTGGCAGCGGGTAAGAGGAACACTGAAGACTAGATTTTTATGAAGAAACAGAGTTATTGATAACTCTGGGTCATATTGATATGACCCTTATATGCCATTTTTAAAACATTTTAGTATATTTCTCTGTGTAAGAGTGATGATAAGGGAAGATGTATATGAAAACCAATCTAGATCCTTGAATAAAATAATATATACAAATAAAAAATGACTAGAGTAAGAGTCATTACAGACTTATCAATAGAAAAAACTCCATAAGGCACATATGCTCAAATGTTCTTTTATTGATTTTTTTCATATGTGTGTGTATATATATATATTGTTGTTGTTGTTGTTGTTGTTGTTGTT
>NW_006399764.1:1550132-1609193 GCF_000299155.1 Elephantulus edwardii | reverse complement strand
TATATTATATTTATATGTACATATAAATATACCTGTGTACGTCTATTTTTCTCAATATATAATCACATTAATATTGTTTGAGTAAGTGAAATTACTCTTGACTATATCAATATTTCCAAAAATAAGCCTGTATCTGCAAATTTATACCATTTCAGTTTTAAAGGTTAGCTTTGAATCTTTTCAGAAAATCCACTGATGCCTTTAAATCCCTAGAACATTTTCAATGGCATTTTGAAGAGTGATTTAAGATACCACTACCTGAGTGAAATAAGATAAATTATAAGAAACAAAAGCATCAGGTCAAAACTGAATAAGACACCTTAATTACTGCTGGGTTTCTTCAATTCCCAAGTTAAAAGGGATTCTGAATTTCTCTGTGTTCGATATGTCTACAAGTATTTAAATGTCAGTGGACTTATTTTAGGTTGTGATGAAAATGAAAGCTATGGCTACTGGCTACAGAGGATAATTGAACAGTAAATGTTACTGAAAGCAGCACGAGGGTGCATGCTGCCAGACACTTCAATAGAAAAATAAAAATTGAAGTTAGCCTCAAATTGAAAACTAGCTCCTCAATTATATTTACTTCCTGAAATTACATTTTACTTGGAAATGGATAAATGTATCACTGCACACTAGATAAATATTTACTTTTAAGTGGACTCACCTGTTGACATTTTATTGAAATGGAAAATAAAACTATGATTCCTAATAATAACAATTATTTTTGCACCAAGGAGACAGGTGGCCAATGCATGGTTCATACTTGCAAATATGTCTTCTTAGTGAAAGGACTAAAAAAAACACATAGTAGAAAATGACATTTCATTAAAAGTACTTGAAGGAGACAGGGTTTTTTAAGAAGGAAATTATTGAGATAAACTCACTTTGAGATGAGGAAATATGCAGCAACTTCAATAGAATACTCTTTGTGTAATGGTCAAGAGACACAGAACAGAACTTTTTGAGTTTAGGAATGCCTGCTGATAGGAATGTATTATTTATGAGTGCCTAGTAGCATAATGGGACATTGGAAATAAACATAATGAACAAATTGCTCCATTAATTTTAATATAATAAAGTTAAAATGTAAACAGACTTAAGATGAAAAGTTCATGGTAAATCACCAGATAAAAGTAACTCATTTCCTGAAGGATACACACACACACACACATGCACACACACAGATTTGTAAACTCTGCCTATACACAATAACAACATTTCAAGGACCTTTTACAATTTCCATAATGCAAGAGTGAGGACACTAATAAGTGCAAGAAAGAATGAGATGTGATGACACCATTTCTGCAGATCTTTTGTACAAAATCAAAACAACTTGCTGACCTTTTGCCCATTTTTTAAGACTATGTTCTAAGGACCAGGACTTGATACACTTTTGGCAGCATTTTTTTTCTCGGTCTGTGTCATCTTGGCTACTTTGGTTTGGTGAATTGAGACAAAGGTGCCTTTTATCATGAAGGTCTATTTGATCTAAGGAGAGTACACTTAGCAGGCCCTGAACTCTCCAAAAACCTTTCTTCCATTATATTTTAAATTAAAATATAAATCTCCAAAACTTTCTGCAAATCTTTCCTTCTTCCTTTTGTCTTGCTTTTTGCCAAAGGAAAACATAAATTCAACTGTCTAATTATTATGAAAGAATCCATTATTTTTACTGTACTTTTATTAATGTTGTTGTAATTACACGTCATAACGACTCTGTACAATAGCTCTGAACTCTATCCTGAGCCAATCTCACTGTTTCTGACACACATACCCTCATTAACCCATCTACTTTATTAATCCATCTCATCTGGGGTCTTCCTCTCCTGCTCTATTGAAAACTCTATGAACAGTATACTTTTATTAGCATAATGAGTCTATTGGGAAGTTTCACATTCCTGAATTAAAAAATCATGTATTCAAAACAACTATAAGATATCGTCTCACCCCAGTAAGAAAAGCAAAATTCAACAGAACAGCAAGCAACAAATGCTGGTGAGGTTGTGGAGAAATTGGAACCCTTATTCACTGTTGGTAGACGTGTAAAATGGTACAACCACTTAGGAAGGTGGTGTGGCACTTTCTCAAAAAGTTACAAAAACAGATATCATTTGACCCAGCAATTCCATTACTGGGAATAAACCCCAAAGAGAGCATAACTGCCACCCAAGCAGACATATGCACAGCTGTGTTTATCACCACTTTGTTCACAATAGCCAAAAAGTTGAAAACAACCTAAATGGCCATCAACAAACGAATGGATAGAGAAGCTGTGGTATAATTCACACAATGGGATACCACGCTGCATTGGAAAACAAGAAACTCATGAAATATTATTCAAAATGGGTGACTCTCGAGGACGTTATGCTGAGTGACGTATCTCAGTCACACACAGGGACATATACTGTATATTGCCACTGTTGTTAAACAGGACTGACATTGGGGTTGGAGGGAGACTCAGAAAGATGGGATAAATAATGTATACTGCATTGAAAGAGATGAGGGAGAAAACTGTTTAAAAGAGATATGTGATTAGGTATTGTCATGACAGGAGTCCAGAGTGAAGGCTGCATAGTGGAATGGACTTGTGGGGAGGGATTATAAAACAACAAAAGAATTTTCTTTTACTCTTCAAAGAGTGTACTGGGGTGAGGGGTGGGTAGGGAGAAAATTTCAACAATGAATGAATAGAAATCCAAAGTGTAAATTTTTATTAAAATTAATAATAATAAAAAATTTTAAAAATCATGTATTAATATTTTTTTTCTGGCAACTGTTTTAAATTCTATCAAATTCTTATATTTCTTAGTGAAATTCTTGGGCAGGGCTCTTACTTTCTTGTTTGTTAACACTAATGCAAACTTAGTAAACTTTAAACCTCTTTCTTTATGGCAAATTTTTTAGTACCTTCTTTTAATTACTAAAAAAATATGTCTACTTCTTTTATCCATTGTAATGAAAGTTTAAAAAGAGATTGGTCTGATCCATTCATTGATGCAGGCTGGCCTCCCTCCTCCTCCCCAAATTTCCCTCATGAAGTTATTAATTATCATACTCATGGTTTCTAATCAACCATTCCTTTTGGTTTGTACATGCATTTTGGTGCAGTGTTCATTATATCTTTATTCTTTTCCCACTCTTCCTCCCCATCATAATTACAATAATATGTATCCTATCTCATAGCTTTTCAATCTATATGCAGAACAAATCATTCAGGAGGCTGGACTTTATGAGGAGGAAAGTGGCTTCAGGATTGGAGGAAGTCTCATCAACAACCTTTGTCATTCAGATGACACAACTTGCTTATTGAAACTAAAGAGGGCCTGAAGCATTTGCTGCAGAAAGTCGAGGACTATAGTCTTCAATATGGATTGAAGTGCAACATCAAGAAGACAAAAAGATTCTCACCACTGGGTCGGTCAGTTGACAGCACCATGATAGATGGAGAAGACATTGAGGTTGCAATAACTGTATCTCCCTGATTCCCAAACTTAAGAGTATCTCTTGGCATAGAAGAATGAACCAACTAAATGAGCTAGAAGTTCATCAGCTCTAGAAACCTGCCAGGAGGTATAAGTACTCTAAGATTTATGGGAATCTATAAGAGGAGCATTAAATCATTTCCATGTTGTCAGACAGGAAGATCACACCAGTACTTTTAAATTGTTGTAATTGTTGTTGCATAGCAACCCTACGTACAACAACTCTGAAACCTACTCTATCCTATGCCAACCTTACTGTCTCTGACACACCTATTATAATTATACCAGTCACTGTATCAATTAATCTCATCAATTGTCTCCTTCTCTTTCTCCATTTCTCCACCCTTCCAATGACTGGTCACTCCCTGAAACATGCCCAAAGTATGTCAGACGAAGCCTCAGAATCCTTGCCTCCAAGGAGCAGTCTGGTTTTTCATTCTTTAGGATGAACCTATTTGTTCTCCTAGCAGTCCATGGTATATTCAATACTCTTCTCCAGCACCACAGCTCAAAGGTATCAATTCTCTTTCTGTTATCCTTAGTCACTGTCCAGCTTTCTGACACATAGCAAGCAATTGTGAAGACTATGGCCTGGATCAGGCACACCTTAATTTCCAGACTGATACAATTGTTCTTCAGTACTCTAGAGAAGTCCCTAGCAGTCGACTTTCCCAATAAAATTCATCTCTTGATTTCCTTGCTGCTGGATACGAGAGTGCTGATTGTGGAGCCAAGCAAACTAAAGCTGTTAACAATCTCAATCTCTTCACCATCTATGATGACACTTACAATTGGTCCACTGGTGAGAATCTTTGTTTTCTTGATGTTACACTTCAATCCATATGGAAGGCTGATTACAATTTAGAAAAAGATTTCCAATATTTGGTTTACATTGAAATATGAAGAATGAAATTATTATTTGTTTTCAACAGAAAACAGATTTTACTGCTTAGGACTTACTTTCTCACTGCCAGGCACTCCGTTCCCCTGGTCATAGGGAGTTATCCTCCTATCTTAAAGGCAGCTTCTCTCTGGTGGATTAACCCCACCAGCAGGTCAGCCGGAGCAAGATGGACAACTTCCCTCATGTCATTTACAGACTTGGAAGACCAATGGAGGCTCAGTTACTCAATTTTTCTTTTTTTTGACTCAACAGTAATGAGAGAGAGAGAATTCTTTATATGTATTGCATCTTTAGTATTACCAATTTGATATTTATTTAAAATAATTAAAGATAGTATTGTAGAAAAAAATAACTTTGGAGACATGAATGATCTCTCTATGTGCTATTCATTTTCTAGTCTATTAGTTGCTGGGGGATATTTAGACAATTTTCCTATAAATTTCATTCCCTATTTCCTAATAAGGATCATTACTAATGTTGCTGAATTATGAGCAAGCACAAGACAATAAGAATATTTTTGCATTCACAGGTCTGGGTATTGGCTAAGCAAATTCTACTTCAAGCTAAAATGCTATGAAATCTTTAAGAGAACTTCGCTTCATGAAGAAATAAATTTTATATAGGTATGACAATAAATTCTATATAAACTGTAACATGGGAAAGAAAATAGCACTTATGAATTTGTTCCTTTTGATAGACATAAATACCAGAATTATGCCTGTAATTAACATAATTTTAATCTTCCAAACAATAATTGGATTGCACTATTTTTTCAACTCAGAGTCCCAAATTCTTCCCTCTCACTGCTTCATTTTCATCAGAAGAAATACACTGACATTGACCTTGCCTCACAGAATGTCTTCTATCAATTCTTCAAAATAAAGTTGCTCAATGCTTTATTTTCATTCCCTCTGTGATCAAGCTAAAGCATCTCCTTCTTGGTTGCATGATGAAGAGGCCATGGTTACATAAGGCACAGTTTTCTCATTGTGAAAGTCAGAGCCTCCCAAAGGAGCAAGTGGCAATGTAGGCTGCCTCTTACTTCTGTCTAGGTGTCAGTGGCCAAAACAAATCACTCAGTAAGGACAAACGGTTGTTCTCCTCTGTCACACACAGTTACTGTGAAAATAGACACAATGACACGTAATAAAGGACAAGAAAATGTGTGCTTGTGTGCATATGCATTGGAGTTTTTATATATTTACTGAACAGTAACGTAATCTACATTATTTCAAGGTTATTTTTAAAATATGTGCTAACATATTTACAGTGTATGTTCTTAGCACCATGAGGAAACTTTCGTCACTAACTTTTTATTATGATGGGAGTGAAAATTTGCATATAAATTTTTTTACATTCAATAAGTTATGCATATGCAGTTTCATAACATCAAGTAAAATCCAAACATGATCAGAGAAATAGTGCCACTTCCCTCGTTTCCCATTTGCAATCTAAAAAGAAACTTTTAATTGCTACTTCAAGTGTCTGTTTTCATATTATATTAACAGAGTTCTGGTGGCTTAGTGATAAGGAGTTGTACTGTCAACTCAAAGGCATTTGGTTCAAATCCACCAGTTGCTCTGCGGGAGGCAGGTAATCTCCTCCTGGGCACTTAATCGCCTCTGAAAACTCACTATTGAATCAACTCTATGTCCAGTTCTGACTCGACTGTACAGAACAGCAACACATTATGTAAGGAACTCTTATGCATAACTTTTGGGCAAAAAAATTCTAAAGTTTAAATCCACTAGTTTCTCTGAGGAACAAAGTTGTGCTGTCTCTTCTCCTAAGATTTATAGCTGGCGATTCATAGGTGGTGACAGTGAGTTGGACTATACTCAATCAGCAATGGGTTTGTTATGTTTTCTTTGAATATATATATGGGTTTTTTTAACATCACTTTTCTATTTAAATACCATTTACTTTGATATTTTTATGTTACTTAATTTTATTTGTGTGTGTGTGTGTGTGTGTGCGTGTACTGTCAAATCAGATCTGACTGGTACAGGAAGAGATTGTCTCTCCTTCTCCAGCAGAGCATCTGGTAGATTCAAACCACCTAATTTGATTTCTTTTTAACAAATCATTATTTTAAAACTTTCTTTCGGTAATTTTACTACTTCATTGTTTGCGGCATTAAGTTCAAATTACAATAAAGAAGTCTTTGTTTCTGTACTTCTCTAAGTTTATATCTTATAATTCCCACTTTCAATCCTCACAACATTTTGAAAATTTAAGCCTAGACATCTGTAAAAGCATTGTATGATTGCAGTGTGAACTCTTGCTGTGTAAACTCATGTTGATTTTGAATCATACTGCCGCTTAGGACAGAGCTTGAGCTGTGCTGTAGAGGAAGAGTACTGAATGTATCATGGATGCCCAAAGAACAAATAGACCGGTCTTGGAAGAAGAGCATTTAAGGTGTTCCCTACAGGAAAGAATGGAGAAACTGTGTCACACACATCGGACATGTTGTCCAATGACTACACACTGAACAGAATATTATACATTGAAACGCAGAAGGTCAGTAAGGAAAGACCCTCAAAGAGGGGGTTTGCATAGTGGCTGTAACAGTGGGCTCAAACCCAGTGGAGATCGTGAAGACAGAGCAGCTCAGGCACGGTTTTGATCTGTTATATGTAGTTCATTACGAGCAGCAGTCAGCTAAATGGCACATCAACAATAGCAAAAAGACAGAGTAGAACTTCCCAGGATGTAAATCTGTAGGAAAGCAGACTGCCTCTTCTTTCTCCCACAGCCCAGCTGGCGGGTTCAGATTACTGATATTTTGGTTAGCGACTGAACTCTTTTAATAATCCATGAGGATGTGTGTGTATGCATATGACCCCACCCCCCCACACACACACACACGTGCGCATGCGCACATACACAACCTTGTAAAGCACGAGATTCTCTTTCCCTTTCCTATCATTACTATTAATCCTTGCCCAGGCCATCAGCGTTGTGGACATGGTAAATTAAGAATTTCCAAGATAAAGATGAAAATCTGCACAATCCCAATGCCTTCTCCCTTAAAGAGAAATCAATGCTTCTAAGCCCATTTTTACAATCTTAAAAAACAAAACAAAACATTATTATCTTCTTAGTTTTAGAATTTTTTTTAAAAATGTGAAACTAATTTTTAATAGTAATTTGGAAAACGCTTTCAAGAGTTAAAGTGTAAAATTTTTGAGAAAAGTTTTCTCTTTAGGATTTAAAGTTGTTCTTATCTCTGGGACTAGATTTCCTGAGTCTAGCAAAATATCCCAGCTCAGGTCACTATTGCCTGGATTGCTACTTATTTGTATTCTACTACTCTAAGAAATTGGCAGCATCATGATAGATGGAGAAGAGATTGAGGTTGTTAACAATTTCGGCTTGCTTGGCTCCACAATAAACACTCTTGGAACCATTAGTGAGGAAATCAAAAGACAAATTGCTTTAGGAAAATCTGCTATCAGGGACCTCTCCAGAATGTTAAGGAGAGACAATGTCAGTGTAGAGACTAACATAAGCCTGATCCAGACCATGGTCTTTGCAATTACTTGCTATTCAGCAAAGAATGAATTGGGCAATGACTAAGGATGACAAAAGAATCAATAACTTTGCTGGAGAAGAGTCTTGAACATACCATGGACCACCAAGAGAACAGATTATCTTTCAGAGGGTGAAAGCAGGCTATATCTTGGAGGCAAGGATTTTGAAGCTTTGCCTAACATACTTTGGGAACATGGTTAGGAGGACCAGTCCTTGGAGAAGGACATCACTCTTTGAAAGGTGGAGGGACAGTTCAGGAGAAGAAGACCCCAGATGAGATGGATTGGTATAGTAAATGGGATAATGGGGTAGGTGTGTTGGAGATAGTAAGAATGGCTCAGGACAGGACAGGTTACAGAGCTATTGTATGGTGGAGCTCAGTTACACTTTGAGACACATGGTATCACCTTGAGTTTGAATCACCGTTACAGCAACTATTCATTGGGATGTTTTGTTTTGTTTTTAAATATCTTGAGAGGACTACCATTAGGAATCAGTCTTGAGCATGACCGTCATTTTGTAAGAAGAACCCCCAGAGAGTACATCTATCAGTCACTGAGGTGATCCAGGCTGGTGGCCAGGAGTTTGGCCTTGAGCCAGACTGTTAGGTTCAAATCTATGTGCTGGTCCTTCCAGGCTGTGTGACATTGAATGAGAGACTTATATCTCTTTGTTTGTTTCTTTATTTGTAAAATGGGACATGTCACAATAATTTACTTGGGGTTATTGGTATTAGTTACTGAGGTAGAATACTGTTTTGTTTGATGAAAAATCTGAGTAAAGGGATGTGCCTTGCCCCAGTCAAAAAGTGGTAGTGACACTTACTCATGTGGCTGTGGCCTCAAGTCACCATTGGTATTAAATCTCCTCAGGGAGGACAGCTACCTGGCCAGCTTTCTGGAAGAGATTCCTATTTATTCCCATTCCCCAAAATGGTAATCCTACTGAATGTGGAAATTATCAAACAATATCACTAATATCACATGCAAGTAAAATCTTACTGAAGGTTATTAAAAAAAAGCAACACCCAAAGCATAAAAACAATTTCTGAAGCAGTTCACTGACAGAGAACCACCAGACTTAATAAGCTGGATTTAGAAGAGGTTGTGGCACTAAGGATATCATTGCTGATGTCAGGTGGATAATGGCTGAAGCAGAGAGTATCTGAAGGATGTCTATTTTTGTTTTACCAACTATGCAAAGATACGTATCACAACAATTGTGGCTAACATTGAGAAGAATGGGAATCCCACTCTTGATTGTGCAAAACCTATGTCTAGACCAGGAAAGTCCTGTCTGAATACAGAAAAGGAACATTTCATGGTTTAAATTAAGAAAGAAGTGCTTCAGGAATGTATACATTCTCTATATATTTTCAATCTATATTCATAATGGATTGTTCAGGAGGCTTGATTTTATGAATAAGAATATGGCATCATGATTAGAGGAAGACTCATCAACAACTAGAGTTATGCAGATAACATAACCTTGCTTGCCAAAACTGAGGATGACTTGAAAGGTTGCTGTAGAAGGTAAAGCACCACAACTATTCAATATGGATTTTATTTCAACATCAATGAAAAAAGATCCTTACCATTTAGCCAATAGGCAATATCATTATAGATAAATAAAGGATTTAGTTTGTTAATGATTTCGTCTTGCTTGGATTCACAATCAACATCCTTAGCACCAGCAGTCAGAAAATCAAAAGATGATTTGCACTGGGGAAATCTGCTATCAAGAATCTCTATAGTGTGCTAAAGAGTAATAATACCAGTTTAGAGACTAAGGTGTGCCTGGTCCAAACTATGGTCCTCTCAATTGTTTGCTATGCATCTGAGAGCTGAACAATGACTAAGGAGAACAGAAGAAGAAACAATGTCTTTGGGTTGCAATACTGAAAAAGAGTATTGAACATACTATGGACCTCCAAGAGAACAAATAGATTTGTCCTGGAAAGGGTAAAACCAGGTTGCTCCTTGGAGGCTAGGATTTTGAAGCACCACTTCACCTACTTTGGGTATGTTGCCAGGAGGAATCAGTGCTTGGAGAAGGATATCATGCTTGGAAGGGTGAGGGTCAACACATTAGAGAAAGACTCTGGTTAAGAGGGATTGACACACTGTGGGGATTACTGTAGCAATGGGGTCAGATATGTCTGAGAGAGTGAGATTGGCTCAGGATAGGGCAACGTTCAGAGTCACTGGTCTTTGATGGCACATATCAACAACAATAATAATAATATTAGCCTAGTGATGACCTTTGGCATATCTCTACTCTCATCTTACAATGTTGGCAGATATCCTTTTCTACCGAATGTTAATTTTGCATGGCCTACTTTCTGGAACTACTTAGGTGCTGCTAAGATTGGCAAGGTATAGAGCAGTGTTTAGGGCTGTTGTGAGTCTCAGGCGACACGACAGCACATAGCGACAACAACAACTTAGAGGAAGGTTAAATATTACTGATATCTAGAGAATAGAGACAAGCTATTCTGCTGCACAGCCTATGATTCACAGAAAGCTTTCTACGATGTACAGTTGTGAAGATGTGTTGTTGTTGTTAGCGGACCCTCCAGCGGGTTTTCAGAGGCAGTTTAATCACACAGGATGGTGATTTGTCATCCTCCTCCTGCAGAGCAGCTAAGCATTTGAACTATGCACTTTCAGGAGTGTAGCTCTTTACTGCGAGGCCACCAGAGCTTCATGTGAACAATTAGTAGGTTTAAAACGTCAACAATGCCAAAGTTGAGAACTTGTATTCTATGGTAAAGGAGTCAGCATCTAAGAAAGAAAGAACCAACAAACCACCAACACTTCATTACTTCCAGGGGGACATTATGAACTAATGGGATTCTTAGCACGGTATTCTCAATTAAGAACAGGTCAAGGGGATCCTCTTCTGAGTGACTGAAGTAAAGTTTGTGCTCTTCTGAGTGACTGAGGTAAAGGTTTTGCCTTGAAGTGAGTCCCTTCCCAAGACATTCCAACACTAATTGAAATTATGTTGAATGCAAGAGCTAATATGCATGCATGCATGCATTAAAGAGAGAAAAAAAACCCTTGCAAGTAAAATGATGAGATTCAATTAGTTGACAATAAAAGCACATTATTAGATCATCTTATATATTCCTTTGCTCACATGATGCATAGCTGTAAATCATCAGCAGTGACACCTAATCTCACACTTGAAGATAAAAACTTTTGCCTTCACATGATAAGATTGAAGGAGTATTTTTGCAATAATTTAATTTAAAAGTGTGTATGAGTAGGATAGTTTTATTTACAAAAATCATAACATTAACTATGGGCCATAGAACAAAAATATCAGTGCAGGTGACCAGCTACATAAACCCTGTACAGGTAACAGAAGCACTTCTCTGGAGTGAAATGACTTCCCATGCCATCCTAATGAATAATTCACACAAACCCCTTCTGATTACCGACAGATAACATGGCTTAGCTAAGACCAGATGAAACAGAGAGTTAACGAGAAGATCAAGTCATGTACACACTGAGCTCAGCTGGATTTTCATTATCAAAGCAGCGTGGCAACTTAGAGCAATTATGATAACTTTCCAAACCGAAAAGTATGGTACTTGTGTTTGCTGCCTAGTAGTGCACCTTTGTACATATTTCTTCTGCTCTCAAAATTACTCATTGTCTTTAAATACATGTTTTCTCAACTATGAAAAAAAATATTAGTATCTCCTGGGATTTTTGGTAGATTTGATACTAAAATATTTAGAAAATCAATGTTTCCTAGGGATACAGACTTTTAGTAAGTTACCGTTCCACGCTCTCTAGTGACTTTGATTTCACAGTGACTTCCCATAGAGACTATGAGGCTGTATATATTTATAGGAAGAGTCTGCCTATTTCATCCCGTGGGCTGCTGGTGAATGCTGACTTTTTGGTTAGCAGCAATAGTGGAACGTGCTTGTTCATATTTTTCTTGGAGCAGCTGGTGGATTTGATTCCATAGAGACGCATCCTTTCGGTTAGCAGTGCAACACCCTATGTGCTAGATCACCAGAGCTCCTTGTGGAAACAGAATAAATAAAGAGCCCAGTTCAGTCTAGTTATCTTGATGGCCGTCATTCAGTCCGCCTTTTGCTGTATGATTAGTGTGAAGAGTAGTGCAAGTACGTACCCAAATTTTTGAGATTCAGCACATCAGTCTCAATGATATCAAATAAGGAGCTCCTGTGGTATAGTCTGTAAAGCACTTAGCTCTTCACTGTAAGTTCAGCGGTTCAATCTACTCCATGGGAGACAGATGTGGCACCTTGTATCTTTAAAGATTTACAGCCTTGGGAACCCAAAAGGGCAGTTCTCTTCAATCCTACCCAAAAGGTCTCTATGCTATGGAGTCAATTCATGAGAGCATTTGAGTTTTGTGTTGGGAGCTCAGTAGGTAGTAAAAGTTCAGTGGTCTTCATATTTGTATTATTTCTCTGAGAAGTTCTTGTATCCTTTTCTGGGGCAGCATTTTGTTGTAGGGCTAAGCTTATTATTTGACTCTTTTCATTTAAGATATTTTACCTTCTTTGAGATGGTTTTAGTTGCAAGCTCTCTCTTTGAGCCTCTAAGAGCTTTGGAAGCTAGAACACTGGAATATTGCTTATTAAACTGAAGATGAGTATTTGTTTAAATGCTGGTGATTCTTACTCATTTTTATAATAGCAAGAAAAGGGGAGGGGAAGTCCTAAGTAAGCTTAATGCAAAGCTTTGCAAATTGAAGAGAAGACGGAATCTTTCATCACTTCTTATCTCTTTAGAAAGTCAACTTAGGAAGATCATACAAGATTTGAAATGTCAACTAAATTGGTAAATGCGACAGAAAACTACACTTGTGGTGAGATTAACTGTACTTTCCAGTTTAAAAAAAAATCAAGCTGCAGGATATTATATACAGATTTTATTCAAAATTGATAGCAACCCAGAGAAAGTTACACGTTTTTTAAAATGACTTTAATTGGCTCATCTCACACCATAAAGTGTTTGTTAAATTATTAAGAAAAGACATTATATAGTAATACGGGTCTTGTTATAAAAAGTCTTTACTATAAAGGGTTCACGAGAATGAGTATATTTTCAAGGCTCAAATGAGTGACCTATAATGATTTTGGGATCTTCAAATAATGAAACCAAGAAGCTAGTAATTCTGTGAAATAATTTATTGTCTTTTATAATTTTTTTAAACTTATTATTTTCTGCATGTGTACCGTTAAATTGGATCTGACTGGTACAGGAGGAGATTATGCTCCCCCCCTCTTTCTCCAGCAAAGCATCTGGTGGATTTGAACCATGTAACTCTGCATGGATTGCAGTGAAGCTTCTTGCCACTAGGCCACCAGAGCTCCCTTAGTTATTGTCTTCTTATAAACTAAAAATTCTGAGCTTATCTGATTTTAATCCCTCCTTTGTTAATCTTTGTTGAAATGGATAAACGTTATGTATAAAATAAATGGTAAGTGGAACACACTCATCTTTCTAAAAAAATTACAGTTTTCATATTTGTTAGCTTTGCTTAGTGGACTTAAAGAAGAAATCAGAGAGAAAAAGAGAAAGCTTAATGCAGCTTTATTAAAGGGGGAAAGGGGAGCTCCCGGGTGAGTTCTTCATCCTGGAGAGTCAGGATGGGAAGACACACTGTGAATTTACTGGGGAGGATTTTTATAAACAGAGTCTTTAGAGAGGGGCATTCCATTCTGATTTACAAGCCACCTGCTAGCTTAGCCAGACAGGCAAGGCCATTTTCTCTTCTTATCTGCAACAAGTAAGGCCATCAGCATTTGAGTTCTGAATTCTTCATTCTTCTCTTTGGCCCTCTTTGCCCAGACTAACAATATTCATATTATTATTCAATTAACCAAATAATATTTTAAGCTATTAATATAATAGCATTATCGTATTTCTAATATTTTAGAAGACATGTTTTATAGGACAAATCTATTTCCAAATATCTTTTTAAAGTTCAAATATATATAGTTACAATAAGATATGTCTAACCAAAGCCAGGATGTTTTCAATTGTTTTGTATGCACCTGATAATTAGACAATGAATACAGAAGACCAGAGAAGAACTGATGTCTTTGAATTGTGATGTTGATGAAGTGCATTGACTGTACCATGGCCTGCCAAAAGAACAAACTAATTTGTCACAAAGGAGGTACAATCCAAGTGCTCTTTAGAAGCAAGAATGGTGACACTTTGTCTGACATACTTTGGGCATGTTGTCAGAAAATGTCAGTCCTCGGAAAAGGAAATCGTGCTGGGAGAAGTAAAAGGTCAATGAAAAAGAGGCAAATTGTAAGGAGATGGATTAACACAGTGATGACAACTAACAACAGTAGCTAAGGTAAAACTCCACAAACAGAACTTTTCCTCCAGTCAGCTCAGTCCCTGAGACAATTGAGTATACTCTTTCAATGTTTTAAGAAATCATCATTGGAAAGATCAAATATGAATCTAAAATTATAACTGTGTTAAAGTCAAACTCAACTCAAGGATTCTTATTTTACTTCCACATACAATTTTGAAATATTATATTTTATGTGTATGTTTGATATTTTCAATGCAAAGATTTCCTAACTTTCATTAAATTACTGATGTAGTCAAATGGCACAAATAGCTCAAAAATAGTACTCAAATCATTCCTGAATTAAAACACTGCAATACCCACTCTGATAAAATACCTGCTTATATATTGAGATAAAGGCTTTAAGGGATACATATTTGTAACACAACATAGACAATAGGATAGATAACAGTATCATAGCAGGGATTTCACGACTCCTGGGTATAATTTCTGACATACTATTTCCTCTGCACTTAGGACAACAGAAATGTTGGGAAATACGACTGTGTGGGCATGAAGCATAGCAGGTCAGAGGAGTCATTTGCTCGGGGAGGAAGCAGGCTACAGTTAAGCTATAACAAGCCTCTGACATCCTCAGAGAGATTTCTGATCAGAACTGTCTAAAATGCGGACAAGGGAACGACATGTTTATAGGTCTACACCAATCTGTCATTGCTCATGATATCCCTAGGAAGGTGAGGCTTTTCATCTGAGAGTGGCTCTAAGAAATAGCTGGAAGATAAGACAGTTAGATGGGAGAACTCCAGAAACTGGTACAATAATTCCTCCTGCTCTAAAGAGTACTATGAAAATATGAAACAGAACCTACTCAAATTATAGCAAAACACTGAAACGTTCACATTCATTTCATTGCAATAAAAGCATTCATTAATAGTTTTGTTCAGTGATGTTTGACATAAAGACATTTTATCTTTTTCCATGAATGGAGGAGAGAGACCATTTAGTTAAGAAACTTGACAAGGTGTTCAACTATTTAGAGGAAATACGAGCATAATTATGAAAATATAAAAAATATTTAAGAGTCCAGCTCTAAACATCTAATAATCCCTTATTACAAAATACTTGAACACATAAGATCATGAAAAAAGATTGAGATCTTCACACATTAATTAATTTTCAATCTTTTTTATGTATTATAAAAGTAAACTTTATTTTTTACAAAAATTAGAAAAGCAGGGGGAGCTCTGGTGACCTAGTGGCAAGAAGCTGCACTACAATCCCAGAGTTGCATGGTTCAAATCCACCAGATGCTCTGCCGGGGAAGAAGGGGCAATCTCCTCCTGTACCAGTCAGATCTGATTTGACGGTACACGCACACAAAAATAATAAAATTTAAAAAAAATTAGAAAAGCAGAAGAAAATTTGAAATAATAGTGCAGAGAGTCTCCATATACCAAGTTTCCTGTTTGTGGGAAACTTTGTAAAATTAATGAGCCAGTATTTTAAATTCAAAAAAACTGAATTATTGAGAATTCCATCTCTGTAAAAACTGAACTTAGAGGTTACTTTTACCAGAAGTGCTATAAGAAATAATGAGTCCTAAAATTCTGCGTATAGAATTTTCAGGGAGAACAATTGGGATGGATGTATATGTTATATTGTTGCAATAAAGAGCATATTAATATAATAATCCACATATTTCTAATAAATGTACATAAATATTAGCAATATTGATGATATTAAATGCTATTAACCACAGGATTTGTTTTTCCATTATAGTATATATTCATTTCTTTCTTCAGATAGTCTTTTTTTCTCATGTCACATAATTAAGAGAGATGCTACATAACTGGAATTACAATATTCTGAAATAATTCTTTATTATCTTTGTGCACTTTTTATGCGTGATTTCCAACTTTCTGGTTTGTTATTTTCTTCTATACACATTCAAGTAGAAATAACAGAATAGTAAAATCTAGAGAGCTCTTCCGTGTTCTGAAACTTGCTGCTTGGTTTTATCTGTGTGTGTGTGTGTGTGTGTGTGTGTGTGTGTGTGTGTGTGTGTGTGTATATATATATATATATATTTACATATAATTTTTTCTCAAGAATTCAAATCAGAATTACCAAGAAAAACTAATTGCTGCTTTGAAGCAGGGTTAAGTTAGCAGTCACAGTAGACACAGAAAGTTATATATTGGAAATATTTGCAGTGGGTTTAGTATTTGGAATGGTATATAAAGAAAACTACATGATGCCCTAATAGAACTGGATTTCAAGGTCATTAATTTTTCTACAAAATTTATCGGGTTTTCAAAGAGTCCTTGCTATACATAGAAATGAATACAAATGTTTACGTGGAAGTAATCTGAAATTAAAATAATATCTACTCATTATTATGCAAAGTTTTATTTAGAACATTAGAGATTTTCATATTAAAAAAGTAACAGAGGATTAGATTATCAAGAGGCATTAGAGTTCAGAAACAACAATTTATTATTGAGAGTTGAAATAAAAATAACTATAATACTAAAAAATTTAAAAATGAAGATAATAAGTTTATTTAGAAATTCTGGAAAAAATAACTATAATACTAAAAAGTAGATTCTGACAATACTGCAATGAATTTAATATCTTTGCTATGGCTTGTGTAAAAATTACTGTTTGACTTGGAAAAAAATTTCAAAATGTGTTACATGAAATGCCATCAATCACTATGTAGTTATATGTATTTTAATATTCATTCTTACAATAAAAATGAAGCATTTTATGAAAAAGTCATTAAATAATAGATCTATTTACATATATTTTAAAATTTATATGAAATTGACAAATGTTTTAATACTTTTATTTATTTGAGTTCACATTCTTAGATATGAAGCTACAGAAGATAACTCCATGAAAATAACAAAAGACGGGCAAAATGTCTCAATAAAAGGTTTTGTTTCTAATTAGAGACCAAGAAATTTATAGCGTAGAAAGTTAGAAAGATTTATAGAAGATAACGTATTTTTAAAGTCTACACATGATGCATTTTTTCTTTATATGTCATAATGTTGAGAGATACTATAAAAATGGAATATGTAATGTTAAGATATACTTAAAAAATGGTTAAGGTTTCTGTTGATTTAATTCTAAGATATATAATAAAATATTATTAAAGTTTTTGTTTATTTAAACTATACTGGATTTTTTATATTGAAATGAACATTGCCAATTGTAGAAAGTATAATAACTTGATGGATATTGATGTAGCAATATTAATGAATACTGTATGTGGTAATGAGAGGACATATTGTAACTAGAGGAAAAATGAAAGCCAGTTGTATACGAATTGGGTATTTAAAAAGGGAAATTTGCCCTAAAAGAATGCTTGTAGTAAGTAGTTGAATTTGGTACAGAGTTTGGAGCTTAGTCTAAGAAAGACTAAGTCCTACCCAGTACACTGAAGAGAGTTACATTTGACTGAAGTAGAAAAAGAGAGACTTTGCCAATAAATTGAGGCAAAATAAAGCTGCTACTTAACTTATGATGACTACATGGGTCTAATTGTTAAGAAGAAGAGGGAAACCTCAGATTCCCTTGCCAAGAATTTACATTAAAGGAACCTGATGAGTATGCTCAACTCGTGGTGAACACCTGGCTCCACATAATGAGAGGACATGGAAGATATGCAGTAAAGATGAGACAGGCTGAATCTGGACTTGTTCTCTCAGCACCATCCACCTCATGATGAATGGATAAATGAAGAAGAGTTGTTTGTTTGTGGATCAGGAAACCCTGAAGATCCTTGATGTGTTGACTCAGCTCATGTAAGGCTAAGGGTCAGCTAGTCTGAAACACAGGAAGAAGTATGGAGTCCTGAGGTTAGTTGCTGATGTCCATTTGGACCTGGCCATGGATGGCTAGGGATGTGTTGGCCAGAACTCCGCCAGATGGAGAGAGGATGTTTCATTCTGTGAGCTGGTGCTGACTACTGTTTCCTGATGATTTTCTCTGGACCAGACCTTTGTTAATGGCTGCAAATACTTAAAGTTTCAACTGAAGAAGAAGATTCTTCAGAAAAAAAAAAATATATGCTTGTTTCCTCAAAGTAGTGGTTTGATAAGACTAGACAATCAGTAATTGACTCTCTAAAATGGGAGGGTTAAGACTTAAAGAGTGAAGCAGCTGTCTTACAAAAACACACGATGGTAGGGGAAGATTGATTTTTCAGATGATGAGAGATAATGGCTAGAAAAACCAAGGGGTAGCCTAGGGTATCAGAATCCTTGAAAATTGGCTTCTCTAGCCATTGTGTCACTCCCTCATTGTGGTTATGGACTCCAGCTACCTTGACTATGGGCACATGATTTTGCAAATCATCAACAGCTGTGGAGCCAATATAAGAGAATACTTTCCACACTGAAAAACAGTGAGGACTATGATAGAAAGAGGGTGAAGAGACTGGCACTGCTGTGAAAAGACTATGGTAAGGTGTAACCAGAGGCACCTTAGAGATGGAGCCACACTTAAATGATTTTCCTTACTGGATGATTAAAGGAAAACTGATCTGTCACTGCTCTGAGATAAAGTTTGATGAACACAAGGAAACCAGAAGCTTCTTCCATTTGTGCTGCTGAACCGAACCCGGACTTTCACTAACTGAGGAATTGTGTTTTGTTAGTCTGGCTTAGGATGCTGGCCTAAACTTGGACTTGAATTGTGTGATGTTCTTTGCCTCTTTCACTCCTCAACCTATCTGTCTAATAAACCCAACAACTGTTGAGCCTGTGAGGCTATTTGTAATGGATGTTGGATTTGTAGAAATAGATGCAGGAGCATGTGAGGTGGCATGTCTGACCATGTAGTTATTTGTATCATTCTATGAATACTATTGATTTTTGAAAGAGTAGAAGTCAGACTTGGCCTTCTTCATGAAACATCTGCTTTTGCAGATATCAATATAGCCTTTATGTCTATGGTATTATTTCCATTTCCAATTTTTAAGTAAGAATCATACTATTTTCCAAAGTACTTGTATCACTTTGCAAGTCAAAACAGCAGTGCATTTAGGCTTTAGTCTCTTCACATTCAGGCCAGTGGCAACATTTAAAAATTTGTTAGAGCAATATTACCACTTCTAGAGGTCTTAGTTTCCTAGAGCTACTTTGTTGTTGCCTCATACCATCGAGTTGGAACAGACCCATAAATGGCCTTTCAGCAGGTTTTCAGAGGACTGCAAATTGTGTGTGAGGAGATTCTTCATTTTTCTCTTGAAGATAAATCTGATGGATTAAAATTGATTTCCTTTCAATTGGAAGCACAACTCTTTACCCACTAGGCCACCAGAGATCCCTAGTGCTATGTTATTGTTGTATGCTGTGGATTCAGACCTGACCCATTGCTAAAGCTCCAGAGAGTTTTCAGTGGAGTGTAATTGCACAGGAGTAGACTGTCCAAACTTCTCTTCCATATTATCATAAATATTAAAAGTGGGTGATTTTAAAGAACAAAAACCTAAAATCGAGGTGTGCTTCTAAGAGAGCCCAATATTTATTTATTTCAGCTTCTTAGTGTATGCTAGCAATATATTCAGTCTCCATACCTTTTCAATCTATGTACAGAACAGATTATCTGGGAGGCTGAGCTGTAGGAGAAGGAATGTGGAATCAGGATTGGGGGAAGACTTATCAGCAACCTGTGATATGCACATGACACAACCCTGCTTGCTGAAACTGAGGAGAACCTGCAGCACTTGCTGCGGAAGATCAAGGACTGCAGCCTTCAGTATGGAATAAAGCTCAACATCAAGAAAACAGATTCTCACCACTGGATTGATTGGCAGCATTATGATAGATGGTGAAGAGATTGAGATTGTTAACAACTTCCATTTGCTTGGCTCCACAATCAATGGTACCAGAAGCCAGGAAATCAAGAGACAAATTGCACTGGGAAAGTTGGCTGTCAGGGACCTCTCCAGAGTACTGAAGAGTAATGATGTCAGTCTGAAGACCAACGTGTGCTTGATCCACACTATAGATTTCACAATTGCTTGCTATGCATCAGAAAACTGAACAATGATTAGGGATGATGGAAAGAGACTTGATGCCTTTGAGCTGTCATGCTGGAGAAGAGTATTGAGTGTACCATGGACTGCCAGGATGACAAACAGGTTCACCCTAGAAAGGGTGAAGCCAGGCTGCTCTTTGGAGGCAAGAATTCTGAGCCTTCATCTGACATACTTTGGACATGTTGCAAGGAGGGACCAGTCCTTAGAGATGGATGTCATGCCAGGAAGGGTAGAAGGACAAAGAGAGGGAGACCATTGAGTCATTGATTGATACAGTGACTAGGATAATGAAAGGAGGTGTGTCAGAGACAATAAAGTTGGCACAGGATAGAGCAGATTTCAGGGTTGTTGTACTATGAGTTGCGAGCAAATCTAAGGCACATAACAATAACAATGCTTAGAAATCCTTGAAGTTCCTAGAGTCATTAAATCATCTGCTTCTACCACCATCAGATAGCTTCTATTTTCCCCTGAGTGGATCTGTATCTGTGTATAAACTGCTCTTTTATAACCAAAATGTATGTAGGTTTAGGAAACCCTTTATGCTGATATTTCTCTACTAGCATAATGAGGAAAATTCTATTTTTAAATAGGATTGCACCCACTGATTCTAAGGTTAAGATTCCAACAGATATTTGGGGGAAATACAATTCATTTTCCAACACTCCCACCACCATCACCATCATCAAATACAGAGGTTAAATCTCTACTTTCCTAGAGTTTGTAATCCATGACCAAGTAGATAAATTAATTCAAACTGATGTTATAGCTGGTGAAAAGTTATGCAGTGGTTAATTTTTAAACTTTTCAATATTTATTTATATATAAATCTTTCTCAATTATAAAATAAGCATATGGTACAAACACTCAATTTTATCTGAATTTTAATTCTGCTTTATCAGCTAATCTAAAGCCTCAACATGAAATACGAAAATTCAGGCATGACTCAAGAGTTAATTTTAAGAAATAGCTATAGTTTTCATATACCTAAGTCTTCATTTAGGGAGTGCTGGTGGCTTAGTGGTAAGGAGTTGGGGTGCCTGTCACTGCTAAAGGTTCAAATCCACTACTTATTCCAAAGGGGAAAAAAAGTGGGACAATTATGATGGATATCTTGTCTTTTTCATTTACTCATCTGACCAATCCTTAATTAAAAAAATAGAATGCTAAACTTCTAATCAGCCTCTCAATAACATTTTGCATGTATTTCCGGAGAAATTCGCTAAAGAGTCAGTTATGAGTTGGTTTAGACTCACTGATAAATTACAAGTGTTAAAGACATTTAACTTCATCTGAGACTTTTTAAACATAAAATACCTTGTTTTCTCTTTAATAAATACAGATACACATGCACATCTCCATGAAGAAAAGACACATGTGTTCTTTTATACAGACTAGAAGGAAGTAACCCTTTGTAACTCTTCTAAGGAAACAAATTGTTATCTTTCCTCACTCTCATTGTTCAAGGGGCTTTTAACTTTAGTCTCTTTTGATAGGCTTGCTAGATATAACTATGAATCATTAGAAGTGTTTACTGATGTCCCAATCCATTTGCACCTACTTTGCGACTTGACGATGAAACAGAGAAACTGGATAGTCTGGTAAAATTGTGTTTTATGGATTATCTAAAGTAGATCTTACTCTTCTGTGAATTCTAAACGTAAACAAGCAAGCAATAAAATACAAGGAGCATATAAACAATATATAAGGCTCAGCAGTCTTCTCAGAGACACACATTAAAATTATGCTCTCTTTCTAACTCTGACTGAAAGCATTAAGAAGAAATAGAATGGGCTTAAAAGTTGAATGGAGAATTGAATGTAGACACATAAAAAAAAAATCTACTTTTTTTTCCCTGCTGAAAGATTTAAGTTTTTAAAAAATCCAAAAGGGTTTTCACAAGATCATATCCCCAGTCAACCTCCAAACTTGGAAACATAGATACCGATAGTCAGACACACATGCTTGTCACATCATGTGAAGTTCACAAACATGGAGAAGAAAAATTATTAGGTGGAAAAAGTATGTGTATTTAATTTTTCCTTGATAAATTAATTTTGGAAAAAGTTTTATACATATACATAAAAGTGTGTTCTCATAAACAACTTCTCAGTAATACACACTGTAAAATAATTTATGCTAATGTTTCAAATCATGTGTTAGAAATCTAAGCGTTACTTGCCACGGGCTACAGATCATGTTATGACCAAGAAATTTTATTGGAAATGCCTTCCACATTTTACTAGCAGGAACTTATGTCCTAACACTCTTTCATAATACTGACACATTTATATTCCCTCAATCCTCCATTTCAGTTGTCATCTCAGCAGCCACTCTGTACCTCTTATTTTCTACTAAAACAAGGACTTACTAACCATTAGGAATTATAAGATTTGCATTTCTGATGGAGATACTTTGAAAACGTGTGGGTTAAAAGGATGTTATGCCAGAGGCAACTTCCCTAGCCACCTCTTACAGGTCATTTTTTTTCTTTCCCATCGTGTGAATATGCTGACCTATAAACCTATCTGCCCTCAAATAAAACCCGTATCTGTTAACAAGAACAATGTCCATGTATCCTGGGCCTGTGAAACTTTCTTCTAAACTGTATAGCACTGGTCTATTTTCTACACAGATATAACGTGAGATTACTGTGATGCTAAACACTGTGACACTGATGCATCAAATGTGATAACGATCACCCATGTTGGGCCCTGTTTGGTGGAGCTCCTCGATTAAAACAAGCTTGGTAGCAGGAGTGGCATCTACGTCCGAAATAGCTTGCCGCCAGAAACTATATGAATGCGGAGAAACAATGAAAGTTATACAAGTGTTCAGATCTTTCTTTCATAGGGTCACTGTGAGTTATCTACGACTGATGGCAGCTAACAACACCACCACCACATAGATCTTAAAACTATGTACGGCTTGATAATCACATTTATCTTTATGAACCATGTTAAAATATCTTCAGATGGTCTAAAAGCATCCACTTGAAATGAAAACTTCCATGCCATATCCCAACTCTAGTGTATCCAAATACAAGTAAAAGAATTCCATGCAGATGCATTATCTACTGTTAAGTAACTCTCATGTTTTACTTAAATACTGGAAAAAATATTTTAGTAAATACATTCTAAATAAAATTATTTATGTTGTGTACCATTGAGTCGGAACTGACCCTCAGCTGATTCTCCAGTGCGTTGTTAGAAGCATTTAACTGAAAGGAAGGAAATGGCCCAAATTCTTCCACAAAGCAGCTAATGGATTCCTTTAAGGTAAAAAATAATGACAAATTTCTTGGCAATTTACATCCCAAAGGAATGGACCTTCCTCCTTGAAAGGAAATATGAAGGAAAAAACAGCCATATATTTTTGTATGGAAAATGTAATTCCTTACCACTAAACCATCAGAAAATTCTACTATTAGCTATGGAAAAGCGTCTGGAAATAATTTACTTGCTTAAATGCTTCAGATACACAGAGAATGGATATGGTATAAATTCAATATCTAACTTTTATACATGCTTTTAAATGACATTTGAAGACAATGACAGTGTCCTAAAAGGTAATAATAATGATTTCATGATGATGTATGGCATAGTGCTATAATTAAAATCTATACTATACAAGTCTAATAAGATGATATGATTTGTCTTTGGAAGTTAATTCTCTATATATATTTACACTGGTGTTTGTTAATATCATATAATAAGCTTTTTATGCTTAAACACTAATATATCATGTGCCAAAACCCATTTTTTATTTAACATCTCCAATAATTTTCAAATTTAGGTATCATGGCTATGACAGAATAAAGACCAGTTTGATATTTAGCATTGCTATCTATATAAAGTAAATTATATAAAGGGAAGGGAAATTATTTTTTTAATTGTTTTGTCCAAAAAATGCACATCCTTGAATGGACAGTGAATTTACCTAGTGAACTTCTTCTCAAATTACAATAAAAATAAATTAAAAACTTGCAAGTACCCCCCCCCAAATTTAATACGTATTGAGAGTAAAGATATATGAAGAATTTTAATTCTTGCACAAGAAGATTAGCTCTTCTCTATTTACCTCGTAATAACTAGTCCAACATCTGTGTTTCTTTACAATTTCTATAGATATTTTCTATGGCATTAATTAGATTCATCTACATATTCACTAATATTTAAAGTTTCTTATTATTCATAGACTGATTTTCCCCTTTTTCTGTGTTTCTCACACTATTCCAACATTCAAAAAAATGCAAGTTTCTATATTTTATTTAGTGATAAATCTTTGAGACATTCTTCTCAAGTCTCTCAAGTAAAGTGGAAGTTAGTAAACACGTTTATTGACGCATCATATGTGTCAGATCATGTTCTTTTGAGGAAATACCAAGCACAATATAAAGACATTCTTCTCTAAAATAATTCGTATTAATGTTTTATTTATTGTCACAAAAGATGGTTAGTAAATAGATGAATGAATGTATGAACCAGATATATTCAAGTAAATATTTATACTACTGAAGTGTGATAATATCATAGAAAAATATCAGTAGATTTTTAAATATTTTTTACACTCTGGAATAGCCATGAAATCCTTAGAGAGGCAGTAATATTAGAGTTGAAAAGCAACCTTCAAAAGGAGGAATGAAGCTTCAGCAATGAATAA
Organism: Elephantulus edwardii; assembly: GCF_000299155.1. Lineage (NCBI taxonomy): Eukaryota > Metazoa > Chordata > Mammalia > Macroscelidea > Macroscelididae > Elephantulus > Elephantulus edwardii. The sequence goes on along the minus strand of NW_006399764.1, from coordinate 1,584,229 downwards.
AAGTGAGTCCAGAGGTCCCAGAAAGGAAATTAATTTGGTATGAGTGTTTTTGAGTTTCTTAAATCAGATAGAAGTTCAGTGAAACAGATAAAAAGCCTGTAAAGTCTATTTTCTTTTCTTTATTAAGTTATATCACAAAAATTTTGAAAAGGCTTTATTTCTGTAGAGCTTTCTTGTCTTTTTTTGTTTGCCTACTGGTTGAGAATTCATTAACTAACACTGGGCATTAATCTTTAGGATCTATTTAGCTCTTGGTAACAGATATAGATAGGTATAGACTTTCACATAGAAGGGTAAAAAATTGATTCAGGATTTTGTATGCTGACGTTCATGTGAAAGATATGCTGTTATGACTATTAGAAGCATCAGGTCTCTCAGAACAGAGATAGTTTTACAGTACTTATCTAAAAAAAATCTATTTATTCTCCTATGTAGAGATCATTTCAGATTATCGTTGTCCCTCTAGTTTTGTCTCACATACTTTGAGTCTATTTCCATGAGATTTTAATCCTTAGAAAAAAGACATTGTGCTTGAAAAAGTGAAAGAGAGGAATTCCTGACTCTCAGTAAGCTGGATTGACACAGTGACTGCAGCAATGGGTTTAAGCTTTGAAGAGATTGCGAGAATGGCACCAGAATGGACATGGGGTCACTAGAAGGCAGAGTCAACTTGATGACCCTTAATAGCAACATCATCGTGTATTTTGAGAGAAGAGCTCTCAAAATTATCTACTTGCCTCTACTCCCCTTCTTTTAATAGTAAGTCTCCCTTTTGTTTCTGATAAATTTTCATAAAGATCTAGTCTTAACATATTTCTTTTTTTATATTGGAAAATGAGCACTGCTTGCAGGAGAAAATTATGTCATTTTCATATACAACTCTCCAAAAAGTAACCTTTATTTTCTTCTGCTTCATTGTTATTTTCTTTATTCTTTGTACTTAATTGTAAAATAATAACATCTGATAATTTCTGTTACATGCACATTATTCCTACCTAGACATTTATGTGTTTCTTATGTTTAATGCTCAGTAGCTTAGCCCTCTTCCTTCCCTCTACTTCCAGCCCTGTAACCTCCAACTGAGATTTTGACTCCTTAGTGTTGTATAGTATTCCATTATGTGAATGCACCACAAGTTCTCAATACATTTGTTTGTTGAGGAACATTTGGTCTGTTTCCATTTTCGTGCTATTGTGTTTAATGCTATTGTGAACATAGGTATGTATATCTCCATTCATATCTCAGTTTAATTTTGTAGGTTATAGTCCTAGCTGTGAAATAGCCAACTCATCTAGGATTTATAGGTTCAGCTTTTTGAGGAAACGTCAAACTACCTTCCAGAGTGGTGGTATCATTTTTCAGTGCATGAGAGGTCAAAGTTCTCCATAGTACATGAGAGGTCCAATCTCTCCACATGCTCTCCAATATTTATTGATCGCTGTTCTGGTAAACTTTTGCTACTGCTACTGGAACTAGATGATGTCTCATTGTTTTGTTTTGCATCTCTGATTCCCATTGATTTTGAGTATTTTTTAGGCCTGTGGGCTATCTGAATATCTTCTTTGTGAAAAGTCTTGCCAAGAGTTTTGCCCATTTTGTTGTTGGGTTGTCATATGACATTGAGTTGACTTTAACTCATAATTACACTATGTACAACAGCTCTGAACTCCTCCCTATCTTAAGCCAATTTCATTGTCTCTGACACACCTACCCTCATTACCCCAGTCACTGAGTCAATCCATCTCATCCAGGGTCTTCTTCTCTTATGCTGGCCTCCACCCTTCTAACAATGATGTCCTTCTTCAAGGACTTGTACCTCCTGGCGACATGCCCAAAGGATGTCAGATGTAGGCTCAAAATCCTTGTCTCTAATAAGAAGGCAGCTTTCACTCTTTCTAGGATGAACCTGTTTGCTCTCCTAGCAGTCCATGGTGTATTTAATACTTTTGTCCAGCACCACAACACAAAGGCATCAATTTTTCTTCTATCATCTTTAATCATTTGCCAGCTCTCTGAAGCATAGCGAGTAATTGTGAAGAGCATGGCCTGGAGCAGGTGCTCCTTAATCTCCAGACTTACATCATTGCTCTTTGGTAATCTAGATGGGTCTCTGATAGCAGATTTTTAAAATTCAATTTGTCTTTTGATCTCCTGGCTTCAGGTACCAAGAGTATTGACTGAGAACCAAGCCATCTGAAGCTATTATCAATCTCAATCTCTTCTCCATCTAACATGATGCTGCCAATTGGCCCAGTGTTGAGAATCCTTGCTTTGTTGATGTTGAGTTTCAATGTATATTGAAGGATTCAGTCCTTGATCTACAGCAAATGCCTCAGGTCCTCCTCAGCTTGTACAAGCAAGGTTGTGTCATGTGCATAACTCAGGTTGTTGATGAGTCTTCTTCCAGTCCTGATGCCTCATTCCTCTTCATAGAGCCACTTGTTTTTCTCTTTTTTTTTTCTCTCATAGAGAATCTTTTCCCAGATGATCTGTTCTGCATATAGATTGAAAAGTTAAGGAGTTGGGATTTATCCCTGGCTTCTACCTTTCCTAATTTTGAACCATGTAGTGTTTCCTTGCCCTGTTCTGAAAACTGCCCCCTGGTTCAAGTATAGGTTTTGTATAAGCACAATCAAGTATTATGGGATTCTCATTCTTTTTCTGTGGCAGTCCAGTTGTATTCTATAAACTTTCATTATGAACCTGTGTCTGTACCTCAGTCTTACAAGGATAAATACTGCATAAGATCATAATTGTGAAAATGGAATAATAACTAGTAACATGTATAAATGTTCAAAAGGGAAAGAGAAAAGTGGGAAGGAAGAGAAAAATGAGGAAGGGAAGATAATTAGGATAGCAGAATTTAGCAGGCAGATGGAGGAGTGAAGAATAGGGAAAAGTCAGTAAGGACTTGAAAAGACAGGGTAATAATAGACATGCATCAGTAGTAATTTCACAAAATACAATGTATATGATTGGTTGTATGAAACAGAAGGGAAGGAAAGATTGTATAAAACACAATGTACATGAATAAAACACAACATATACAAATTATTGTAAGCAAACCAATTAAGAAAAGATGCTTTACTGATATTCCTGATTAAGTCAATGTTTTTTCCCCCGTGTTCCTGTAATAAAATGCCTAGTTCTCCATCACAGTATTGCTCACAGAGTCTATTTATCATTCTTTCTTCCACATGGCTTTTTTTGTTTCTCTCTGAATTCTTTCCTCATACTCCAAGTTTTGTCACATAGGTATCACTTCATTAATGCTTGATGAATGATAGAACAAATAAATTCAGAAATATGGTCAAGTAAATTGCTGTTGTTATTGTTATGTGTTGTTAACTATGACTCATAGCAACTCAGAGAACAGAAGATCTGCTCCTTGGCCTGTGCTGAGCCACCTTCACAATCTCCAATACGCCTGAGCTCATTGTTACAGTCACTATGTCTAACCATGCTGTCGAGAGTTTTCCTTTCTTTCATGAAGCCTCCATGTTTTCCCAGCATAAAATCTTTCTAAACTCCTATCAATGAGAAAATCACATTTTTATATGAAAGAAAGGGGGTTGCAGGCCCAATCTGAAATATTTAATGCAATTCTTAATTGTACTAAACTCTGAAAATTCATTAAGAGTCTATGCTGTAGACATAAAAATGTAGCAAATGGGTGCTCATGGAAAATTTTATAACAGATATTCTTCACTCACTTTCAAATGGTTTTACTGTTTTTATTATTGTGCTAGATTTATTTTATGTAAGATATATATCAATAGTGAAATTTTCCTGGAGCTCAAATATTTTGAATCTTCTCCCCAGATGTTACATTCAGGAAATCTAGATAATTCCTGCATCTTTCAAGAAAAAATAGAACTAGTACTGCCAGTTTTACCAGTAGTTTATATTACCAATTTCTTTATTTAACACTTCTGTCAAAAATAATTGAACTTTGTAATTAAGGGGAAAAGAAACACAATTAAATGCAAAAAGACAAGCAATTGCCATAAGTTTTTCTAATTAGATTCTGTGGTGGCTATTAAATTAGGCTTGTTGGAAATTCTTTAAACAATAAAATTGTTCAAGATCTAATAAAATTGTAAATTATAAAAAGAATAGCAGTATCATGATCTATTAACTTTATAATTCATCCATTACAATTTTCAGTACAGCTATAGTGAAATCATGATTATAAATGCTCCATGAGGTGGAAAGAGGCAACCCCCTTTTTTATTTAATCAATAAGCATCTCCATCACTGTTACCATTGGAGCAATTTATTCATAGAATATTAACCATGGAATGCACTCATAAACTCGTCCTAAAAAACAACATTTTCATCATTTAGGTTTAATGTTGCATTTTACTTTTAAATGCTGAAATTGCAGTGGCAAAATTACTTATGTGAGGAATGAGTTTGTAAATTTACAAACATTACCAATATATATTACTTATATGTAGCTCAAAGTCTAGATCTTTATCTAGAGAATGCAAACCTAAACAAGTCACTAGATCAAAATCTTAGCTTAAATCACTACCAGATCTGTAACTCACTGTAACACATTATTTAGCATGAGCTGGAATTGGCTGTACGGCAACTAACAACAGCAAGCGTGTAAATGCCACATTTGGAAAGTAGGTTTACCTACTACCTAAATGAGTTAATAAGTACACAGTATCTAGATTGGTAAACAATGCTAAACACGGCACTCAGTTCAAGGCCACCAGCTGTTCCATGAGAGAAGTATGGGCAATCTCCTCCTGTGTGATTAACTGCCTCTGAAAACCCATCTGAGGGTCAGCTATGGGTCGGTTACAACTGTAAGGTAAACAACAACAATGTATAGTAGCACTGGTACATTTTGTGAAATATACTTTAATTTTGTTTTGATTTTGTGGGTTTTTTCCTAAGAGAAGGGATAAAATTTTTATAGACATTCACTTTCTCATTTGTAAAGTAAGGTTAATGATTATTGTCTCACTATTAGAAAGTAATTATAAGGCTTATATAATGCTTTTCAAAATGTTGTTGTTGGTGGTGGTGGTGTTTTATGTCATCAAGTTGCCTGTGACTCATAGTGACTCTATGTACAACAGCTCTGGACTCTGCTGTATCCTGAGCCAATCACTGACTTTGAAGTTTATTTCAAGAAAGGACACCTCAAGTTCTCATTGCACTCACACATTGAAGAGCAATCATGTGCTCCCTAGTCTTCTGTATCTGCTTGTGCTTTAGATCAGAATGACATGAACTACAGAATTCTATTTATTAAAGGCTGAGGCTATGCTATTCCAATGAACAGTAATTACAACTGCTCCATTAAAGACATTGAGTAAACATAAAGGTCACTCCAAGCGACCAATCTAACTTCCAAGTTCAAAAACAGTTTAGGTTCTCTCATTTTAAACCATAAAAGAAGGGATAGAAAAGATGTAATTCTGCCGGTGATTCCAAAAGCTCAGTATTTGCCACTGGACTGACACACAGAAAAGGGTTAATGGAGTCTGGCTATGGAGAGGACTTCTTCCCCAGATGGAATCTCTGATGTATAGAAAAACTTCAACTCCTGTTGAAACTTTTCCCACAACAGGAACATTTAAGAAGATTCTATATTAGGTGGACCCTCTGATGTTTAATAAAATTGGACTCACAGAGGGGGTCTTTATACAGTTTCTCTTCTGTATGGACCTAGTGGTCTCTAAATTAGCTTGAGCTGTCAGTAAAACTTTTCCCAGAGAGGATAGTCATAGGGTTTCTCTTCTGTGTGGACTCACTGGTGTCTAATTTAAGGTGGACCTCAAAATGAAACTCTTCACAGATAGGACATTTATAGGGTTTCTCTCCTGTGTGGACCCACTGCTGTCTTTTAAAGTGGGACCTGTAAATTAAACTCTTTTCACAGAGGTGACATTTATAGGATTTCTCTCTTGCATGGATTATTTCATGGTGGCATAATTCAGAGAAGTCACTGAAGCCTTTCCCACAGTGATCACACTTGTAAGGCTTCTTTCTCTCTGGTGTGATTTCTCTGATGCTTCTCGAAGTCTGAAGTCTGCTGAAAGGCTTCCTTGCAAGTGGGGCCCTGAAAACATGTCTTTCCTGTGTGAGTTGTTTGATGAAACATAAATTCGGAATTTCTATAGAAGGTTTTCCCACATTCTCTGCAGGTAGGGAGCATCTGAGTCATGGGAGGTCATAGGAGCTGGTCCTTCTGGTAGGCCTCTACTTCTCCTCTAGCCACAGCAAAGACAGGTCTCTTGGGTGAAAATGAGGCAAATGCTGATCTGGCTTTTTAGCAGAAACCTTTTCCTGAGGAGAGATCTTCTCCCCTCTCTGCTCACCCTGGAGTTGTCCCTGTACCTTAGGATGATAATCTTTTTCAAAGCATCTTTGTTTATCTTCACTGAAGAAGTCACTCAAAGAATGCTGAGGGACCTCTCCTGAAACATGATAAGGGGTATCTAGAGGCTCTTGGTCCCAACAGGTTTCCAAGTTTAGGTTCAATTTGCCATTCTCCTGCCTGCCTTTTCTGCAGGTGGGAGCTGGGATCTTCTTACTGGCGTGAAGGGGAAGTCCTGCCAGCTCTTCTCCATACTCTGCTGAATAAGTTGGGTCAAATTTGGAACTGGAAGTGCCTGGCACAGATGTTAGATTGTGAGCCTTCTGAGACCATTTTCCCATAGGTCTCCAGTATGAGGAAGAAGTGAGTCTTCAAGCTTTGTCCAGGAACAGTGGAGACACCTGGATTCTACTCAGAAGGAACACTTCTGGAACCTCGTGCTGGAGACCTAAGGGATGAGCCTTTCCTCAGATTGGGCAAGAAGATGGGGAGCAGTCATCACTCCCCTGTGGCCATCGAGCACTTCTGGGAGCAGCTGTGTGAGCAGATCTGGGCAAGTGGGCAGGCCAAAAGAGTTTTTAACATACTAATCTTTAGGGATATATCTACCACATTTTTCTCCTTTGGAGAAGCTGATGGGTTCAAACTACCAAATTTTCAGTTGGCAGCCAGGTGTTTAAGCAATGAACTATCAGAATTCCTTTTTCTACTCCCAATATATAGAATACAAGATGCATTTGTGCAGACTTTTGATAGTCAAAGCCAATATAGTTTTATATGAGTAAAATCCAGGGGTCTCAATGTTCTTACTTATACAGCATATAGAATTAGTGAAACCCACTTATGACATTTAAAGTAAAATCCATTTATGGTATTGTTTTACCATTATTGAGTCTGGCAAACATTACTTGCCTCTACTTTCTAAAGTCATTAGAAAGACTTGTATGTGTGTATTTGTGCATGTATATGTATAGAGAAAAATCATATTGCCTATGACTCGGTGGCGCTTAACAACAATAACATCAGCATAGAGAGAGAGATCAGCTGGCCCAGTGGACAGAAAGCTATGCTACCAAGCCAAAGGTGGGTGATTTTTAATCTGCAGCCCTCGGGCCTGTCTTTCATTGTTTTTGTTCAGACATTCCTCTAGGTCATATAACTCTGGTGTACAAATTGCCATACAGTGGTAACTTGTGTTTGCTGTGAGGCTGAACACTGCGACACTGATATGTCAAATGTATTAATGGTTGGTTACCCAATGAGGACAGAGAGCAGGGTGGAGCTCCCCGATTAAAACAAGGTTGGAAGGAGGAGTGGTGTCCACTTCCATAATAGCTTGCCTCCGGAAACACTATGAAACCGGAGAGAGGATGAAAGACACCCAAGTGTTGAGAACTCTCCTTCATAGGGTCGTTATGAGTTGCCTGAGACTCGATGGCACTTAACAACAACAACAATAACAGCAACAACAACTTCCATTTGTCTAGATCACAGATTTAACATGCTTAAGAAAATGGGGTAAAATGACAATTTGCATTTGATTTTATCAAGATATATTTTTTACTGGTTTATCATTGATTTTACATGCAAGCAAGATACTACTGAAGATTATCCAAAAATGACTAGAACAGCACATTAGCAAAGAACTGCCAGAAGTACAGGCTGGGTTTAGAAGGGGTCATGTTATTAGGGATATTGTAGCTAATGTTAGATGGATCTTGGCTGAAAGCAGGGAATACCAGAGGAATGTCAATCTGTGCTTCATTGATTATGCAAAGGCTTTTGACTGTGTGGACCAGGGATGTGTCCTGTCTCCAGACCTTTTAAACCTGTATTCAGAACAGATCATCCGGGAGGCTGGACTCTGTGAGGAGAAATGTGGCATCAGGATTGGTGGAAGATGTATGAACAATCTGTTTTATGCAGATGACAAAATCCTGCTTGCTGAAACTCAGGAGGACCTGAAACACTTGCTGCAGAGGGTAAAGGACTGCAGCCTTCAATATGGACTGAGGCTCAGTGCCAAGAAGATAAAGATTCTCACTCTTGACCACTGGCAGCATCAGGATGGATGGTGAAGAGATTGAGATTGTTCACAGCTTTAGTCTGCTTGGCTCCACAATTAACACTCTTGGCACCAGCAGCCAGGAAATTAAAAGATGTATTGTGATGGAAAAGTCTGCTGTTAAGGACCTCTCTAAAGTACTGAAGAGCAGTGGTGTCTCTCTGGAGACTAAGATGCATCTGATACAGGCCATGGTCTTTGCAATCACTGCGTCAGAGAGTTGGACAATGACTGAGGACGACAGAAGGAGAATTGATGCCTTTGAGCTTTGGTGTTGGAGAGGAGAATTGAGGGTACCGTGGACTGCTAAGAAAACAAACAGATTCAGCCTGGAGAGGGTTAAACCAGGCGGCTCCTTGGAGGCAAGGATTCTGAGGCTTCGTCTGACATACTTTGGTCATGTTGTAAGGAGAGACCGGTCCTTGGAGAAGGACATCATGCTTGGGAGAGTGGAAGGCAGGCGCAGGAGGGGAAGGCCCTCTAAGAGATGGATTGATTCGGTGACTGGGGTAATCAGGATGAATGTGTCAGAGACAATGAGATTGGCACAGGACAGAACAGAGTTTAGGTCTGTTGTACATAGGGTCTCTATGAGTCACAAGAGACTCGACTGCACATAACAACAACAACTCTTAAAGCAGCGAATAAACAGGGTAAAGTTACATATAGGATGAAAGTGTTTGAGCTGGTTATTAGAGCCTCACTTGTAACTCTTCATTCAGAGATTTTAAAATTTTGGTTCTCTCCACTATTTAGTAATCGTGGTCTCACTTCATTAACTCAAAAAAGCACAACTTGGTGGTGTCATAACTTTCCACTTACGAGCAACTTTAAACCACCACTAGCAAGAGTAATCTTTCTACTGAGCCGTTTGTAATACAATATCAGGGTTGTTGTTGTTGTTGTGTGCCATTAAATCATCTATGACTCATGGTAATTCCATGACAATGGCTCTGAACCCTGCCCTATCCTGGGCCAATCTCACCATCTCCAAGACACCTGACTCTCTTGCCAAAGTCACAGTGTCAATCAATCTCCTCTAGGGTCTCCCTTTCCTACACTGATCCTCCACCCTTCCAAGCACGATATCTTTCTACAAGGACTAGTTCCTGTGGACAGTATGCTGAAAGTGTGTGAAGTGGAGTTTCAAAATCCTTGCCTCCAAGGAGCAACCTGGTTTCACCTTCTCCAGGACAGATCTGATAATTCTTTTGGTAGCCCATAGAATGTTCAATCCTCTTCTTTAGCACCACATCACAATGACACTGATTCTTCTATAATTTTATTCATTGTCCAGCTCTCAGATGAATAGCAAGCAATTGATAATCTTGGATCAGGCATGCCTAAGCTTTTTACACTGACAATGTTACTTTAGAGAAGTCCTTGACAGTAAATTTTCCCAATGAAACTCATATTTTGATTTCCTGGCTGCTGATGCCAAGGATATTGATTGTATATCCAAGCAAGATGAAATTATTAATAATTCAGTCACTGCTTTTTCTATTATTATGCCTTGATGGAGGAGACTGATGTTCAGCCCAGCCGCCAGAATAATGAACTGGCAACCCATGATCTTGCCTTGCCTCTCGGCCTCCCTAGTGGGGGAAGATCTATGCACCTGATGACCGAAGACCAGCAACTTCCAGGTCTTCTGGGCCTTGTACTGTGCTGCCTTAATGTGGGATCCCTTGCCGTCCATTCCGTGATATCTGTACATTTGCCTATGTTTAGGATTTGTTCCTGAGGATGTAATGTATCTGCCTTTTTCCTGTATTGAGGAAGTATTTTTACAGATTACTACTCCTAATTGCTCAGATGCATAGATGTACTTATCTATCATCTGCACTTCTGGGTACAGCACTTGTCTGTCAGGTGCTGTATTAAAGCAAAGCTCCCAGATTAAGACAGCCTAGGAAGGAGAATTGTCCATCCTATTCTGAAATAATAGGCTTTGGAAAGCCTACATTAGGGTAAGAGACCTTGAATTTCTTGCTGTGCCTGTGTGGAGTTATTCTCCCCTTAACTGTATTTGAGCTACATCTCTTAGACACATCCACTTTATGTTTACCTGTGTGTTTTCCCAGGCCAGACCTGGTCACAGCATACAAACCCCTGCCCAATTTCTCTACCCTTGAGCACAGTTAGTCAATGTCTTGTTTCTCAGCAGGAAACCAAATCAAATAACGATGAACAAAGCCTGGTGTGTAGGAGGTTCTTATCCTGGCTTTTAAACATTAAAAGAGAAGTGTAGAAAAAACATTGCTGAATGTGCCTCCTACAGTTTTTCATAGCTCTGACCTTCAATCCTGACCCACTGGAAATGAAACATCCATTACTTTATGTCGAGAGTCTGTGTAACTGAACATAAAGCATTGTGAGAATCTCCCTGCAGTAGTCACACCTGAGAATTGCTTGCCTGTTATTCTGAAATCACTAAAGGCTTGAGTCATTCAGGGAATGCTTACTAAAGGATTTGATTAACAGGATAACTAAGTGGTCACTCAAGGAGTATATAAACATTGTTAGAACAGGAAGTTTTCCTCCCTTTTATTTGTTAATGGTTTTATGATAGTCAATAAAGTTTTCACATCATGTTATATATTACTCTTACTTATCACAGAGGTTTTTTTTTTTTATTTTAAACCCTGCCACATGGGAAGATTACTAATAGAAGGTGTCACCTCAAAATTCACAAGAGATATTAGCATCAGGACAGAACATAATATCCACTCTTAACTTAGAATGCACTGTGGTTTATGAGAGCTATTATGATGACTATTTATTGTGAACTGTGTGAAACTTCATAGGCAAATGATTTTCCATTTAATCATTAATATAGATTATAACAGCATTCTCTCCCCTTCCTCCCTGTGATTCTACACTTCTCTTACTCCCTTCCTCTCTACTTAGTTTTCTTTCTAGGCAACTACTTCCTGCATTCATTCTTTCATTTATTTTTATGATTGATTGTTCTAAATAACAAACACCCTCTGGTGCTATTTCTCTTCTTTTGGTTACAGGTTGGTTGTAAATTGAACTGCAGGGGTGAAATTACATTCAGGCTCAAAAGGTCACTAGGGCCTATAGCTTCAGGGGTTCTACCAGTCTCTTTAGATCAGTCAGGCGGATCATTTATGTGATTTTTAGTTTTGTGAATTTTTTCCCCCTCCTACTTTGCCAGGACCCTCTATGGTGATACCTTTTCAGAGATATCAGCAGTAGTAGCTCGGCACCATCTAATTCTTCTGCGCTCAGGGTATTGGAAGTTGAAGCACATGTGATTAAATCCTTTGAGCTAATTGTTTCTAGGCATCTTTATTTTTTCCTTGCTCTTCTGTGTGCCACAAAGGGAAAGATGAATGGTTTTACAGATGGCTGTTCACCAGCTTTTGAGACACAGTCAATATTTACCAAAGCAGGATGTAGAACACGGCTTTTGTGGACTGTGTTATGCCAATTTACCTTGATATTCCCAGAGGCTATCATCCTGAGACCCCAGGCAGATTGTAATTCATTCTAGGTTATGATGAAGAAGCTTACATAACTTTGTTGTCTATTGGCTCCATCATCTACTTGAACACATCCTCAGCATACATAAATATTTATATAGAACTATCATCAGACAAATTTAGGTGTCATTCTAAGTGTAGTCCCTTTCATCTGTTTATATATGCTCAACCTGTCACTTTTCTGTTAAGTAGAATACATATATGGCACATATTGTTGTCAGTTGTCATTAAATTAATACTATTCATGATCCCATATACGCAAAGCAGAACAGTGCCCTAAGATTTTTAAGACTATTTCCTTTGATGTAGAGCTCTGGTGGCCTAGTGGCAAGAAGTTGCACTAAAATTCCAAAGGCACACAGTTCAAGGCCACCAGATGATAATTGACTCCCAGTCCTTTCTTCTAAGGGTTCTCTTGTTGAGTTTGAACTATCAACCTTTTAGTTAGTAATCAAGAGCATAACTGTTTATAATATCCATTCTTACAGACATTACGGACCGTTAAAAGATTAACCTACTTTCAGAGAAGTAATTTTAGTATATAAATGTAGAGTTTAACATTTTAGCATAAATATACTTGGATCAGGAAGCCATCGTCAGAACAGAGCAAGGAACACTGCATGGTTCAAAATTGGGATAAGTGTATGCCAAGGATGTCTAATATCACCATACCTTTTCAATCTATATACAGAACAGATTATCTGGGAGACTGTGCTCTATGAGGGGAAATGTGGCATCAGGATTGGAGGAAGACTCATCAACAGCCTATGTTATGCAGATGACACAATTCTACTTGCTGAAACTGAGGAGGACCTGAAGCACTTGCTGCAGAAGGTCAAGGACTGCAGGCTTCAATATGGATTGAAAGTCAATATTAAGAAAACAAAGATTCTCATCAGTGGGTCAATTGGCAGCTTCGTGATGGATGGTGAAGAGATTGAGACTGTAAACAGCTTTGGCTCTACAATCAACAGTCTTGGCATCAACAGCCAGGAAATTAAAAGACGTATTGCATTGGGAAAATCTGCTGTCCGAGACCTCGCCAAAGTACTGAAAGCAATGATGTCATTCTGGAGAGTAAGGTGAGCCTGATTCAAGCCAAGGTCTTTGTAAACACTTGCTGTGTATCAGAGAGCTGGACAATGACCAAGGATGCCAGAAAAGAATTGATGCCTTTGAACTGTGGTGTTGGAAAAGAGTATTGAATATACCATGGATTGCTAAGAGAAACAGGTTAAACCAAGGCTGCTTCTGGGAGGTAAGGATTCTGAAGCTTCATCTGACATTTTTTAGACATGTTGCAAGGAGGGACCAGTCCTGGGAGAGGGACTTCATGCTTGGGAGGGTAGAGGGACAGTGCAGGAGAGGAGGATTCTCGATCAAATTGATTGAGTCAGTGGCTGGGGTTATGGGGGTAGGTGTGTCAGAGACAATAAGATTGGCACAGGATAGAGCAGGGATTAGGGCTGTTACAGATGACTCAATGGTACATAACAACAACAGCAACAAGTCCAAAGATAACCTTGATATGTTGTTGTTGTTGTTGTTGTTGTTATGTGCCATCTAGTCATAGATGACTCATAGTGACCCCATGAACAAAAGACCTGAACACTTGTATAAATTTCATCCTTTCTTGAGGTTCATAGAGTTTCTGGAGGCAAGCTATTCTGGAGGGGGATGCTTCCTACTTCCAAGCTTGTTTTAATCAGGGAGCTCCACAAAACACTCTCCACCATGGGTAACCATTATTGCATTTGACACATCAGTGTCACAATGTTCAGCATCACAGCAACCTAGAAAAATGACCAAAAACAATGAAAACCAGGCCTGAGGGCCGTGTATTAAAGTCACCCACCTTTGGCTTTGTAGCATCACTTTCTGTCCACTAGGTCAACTGAGCTCTCTCTATGTTGTTGTTGTTAGTGTTCAGGTTTTTCTTTCATAGAGACACTATGAGACATCTACAACATGATGGCACTTAACAACAACATTGATGGACAATTTAAAAAAAATTAGAAATTTGTTACAGGAATTACACAATAGTGACATGAATGTAGACATATGAACATGAGAAACAACTTCAAGCCTGAGAAGAACTTGCTTCCTCCCAATATTCCTCTCTGCAAATTTACTTGTATATTTCTCTTTTTCCCTCTACTTAGTTTTTCTAGATGAACTTGTCAAAGAGATGGTCAGAGACGGTTTCTACATTTTGCTACTGACAGAAATAGAAAACAAGAAAGAAAATGAATTTCTTATTTTTGATGAGCTGTGACTTCCTATTACATGGAAAAATACTGGACAGTATGAAGTATATTCACTAGAGAAAAAGAGACAGATCTTTAGAAGGACAGAAATAGACTTTTTTATATTATTATTATAAGTTTAGACTATCAAAAATAATTTTAAAAGTTGTATTTTAAAAGGTGTATTGTATTATTGCCACAACAACTAGGAAAAAAATGAATGAAAATGTATTTTCATTTGATTTCTGATTAATTATTTTGTACTGATGCTATAACTATGTGTGTATTTAGTAAGATTAGATCAAATCTGTTCTAGACACTGTTATACCCCTCATATTTAGTCTGCACTTCAATTAATAGGAAAAATATTTAATAAAATCTATTTGATTAAATTAACAAAATGCATCTCAAATAAATATAAAAAGAACTACGGAAGATTAATTTATCATATTTGCCTTTTTTATCATCAGGATTTCTCAATTGAATATAAGTTCTGAAAACAGAAACACATGTGTCTTATTTAAGAAAGCAAATTTTTCTGCTGCAGTTTTTCTGGGGTGCAGAGAAGTGACGCCATGAACATAAGGTACTGGGATCTCTATTTCTATCTTTTGGCTCCCCCTAGGGGACAAGGTTGACAAGGCTTCATCACTCATCATCATCATGTCCCTGGAGAAAGACTTCATGATTGTCAATTTAGTGGATCAAAGGAAAGAAGAATAGTCTCAGAGACCTGGATTAACACAGTGGATACAGCACTGGACTCAAGCATAGTAATATTTGTGAGGCTACTGCAGGGTTGGACAATGTTTCATTCTGTTGTTAATAGGGTCACTAAGCATTGGGGTCAACACCGTGGCCCCTAGAGGATGAGCTAGAACTGTCTAACTGTAAGGGGTATTGATTACATGAAAAGAAAGGTATTTGGCATGTGAAATAAAATGTATAAATGGAATACTATGATAGAGTCATTGGTAAGAATCTGGATTGGTAATCAACAAAATGGAAAGACGTAGTTAAATATAAGGAGGAGGTCTGATATT
Source organism: Elephantulus edwardii (assembly GCF_000299155.1). Lineage (NCBI taxonomy): Eukaryota > Metazoa > Chordata > Mammalia > Macroscelidea > Macroscelididae > Elephantulus > Elephantulus edwardii. Next base: position 1,569,026 of record NW_006399764.1, on the reverse strand, counting down.
TATAGTGAAGAATGTTTAAATGCGATTCAACTGGGATGTCTCTATGTTCTTCCAATAGCACATGAACAGGTGAGGGGAGAGGTTCGGAAAGAACCATAGCAGCTGAGTAAGAAGTAGAAAACAAAGTTTGTATTGTTGTTAAGTATCATCTAGTTGACTTAGTTCAATGACCAACAGATCTGAACTTCGCCCTGTCGGACCCTATAATTAGGATGACAGAAGAAGAATCAATACATTCGAGTTGTGGTGTTGGAGAAGAGTGTTGGATATCCCACAGGCTGCTAAAAAATGAATATGTGTTGACAAAAGTGCAATCAAATCGTTCCTTGGAAGTAAAGTCGAAAAAGGATTGTCTCACATATTTTGACCCTGTTGTTAGGAGAGGCTACTCCATGGAAAAGGACATCATGTTTAGGAAGGTGGAGGGTCAGCAAAGGAGAAGACCCTCAAGGGGAGGGATTGATGTAGTGTCTGTAGCAATACACCCAAATGTGTCAGGCATGATAAAGATAGTGCAGGATACGACAGAGTTCACATCGACTGTTCATGGGGTTGCTATGGGTCCTACTGGACTCGATGGTACTTAACAACAACAGCTACACCATCCTCAGGGATCACTGTTGTTGTAGATATATATAAGCAGCTGCACTGCAGTCCCAAAGGCATGCAGTTCAAATCCACTAGCTGCTCCACAGGAGAAAGATGTTGGTTTCCTCCCCCGTGAGATGAACTACCTCTGAAAATCTGCTGCAGAGTAAGCTATGAGTGAGTTCTAACTTGAGGACAAAGAATAACAACCACACCACCACCTCATCCTCAAGATGCTTAAGCCCATTGTAACAGTTACTATGTCAGTCCATCCGGTTGAAGATCTTCCGCTTTATATAAAACAAAGACAGTTCAAAGAGGAGATCAAAGATCTAGAAATTTAAGTAAATGTCATTAAGCGTTTTTCTAACAAAAGAGAGCACTTAGCAAAACTGAGCACATTAGTGTTTGTTATTAAGGACCTGATCATATGTTAGATAGTAAAATATTAAATTAATGAATTCATTACCATTTCATTTTCATAGAGAATGAACTCTGCTGTAGTGGTTAGGTGCCATAAAATTGATTCCAGCTCAACTGAATGCAGTGCTGTTTGTTTGGGGGCGTCCTTACAGTCTCTGCTGTGCATAGACTCATTGGTGCAGCCATTGTGCCCAATGTATTAATGGATTTTCACTGTTAAAGTTGCAGGTTCATTCTCTCCCTAGCAAGAATGACAAAGTGAGAGACAAAAGCTTTTCAAACAAGCAAGGAGTTTCTTTAAAGAGAAAATATTTAGCAAATGGAGACTTATCAGGCCCAATGACATTGAAAATCAAGTCTCTTTTGGATGGGATTTAAAACACAGTAATAAGAGGGGAACAAAAAAGCCCACTGAAAGGCCAATCTTCCCTACTAGGAGTGACTATGGAAATAAGGAACATTGCTCCTCCTTAGATGGATTTGGCTAAAAGCTCTTGGGAAGACAGGAATCACTTATTATGGAGTGGCTCACATAGGTTGTTGGTTGTGTCTCTGAGCTGGAATCTCAGAACACCATGTAGTTTTTGAAACTGCTTTTAAGCATGTTCCAGAGGTCATATTAGAACATTTTGTCTGCTGGCACCTGTAAAGAAGCATGTGAAAAAAAGTAATAAAGCAGGATATTGAATCACAAGACTTAGACTAACAGGAAAATGTGAGTAAAGAAAGCAAAAGAAGGTTTTCTTTTTCTTTACCTCAAGTCCGCATCATTGAGGGTTTTCCTTTTTTTGCTGAACCTCTCTACCTTACTAAGCCTGTCGTTTTTCTCTAGGAATTGGCTCTCTTAATAATATGCCCCAAAAGCATGAGACAAAATCTCACTTTCTTTACTTCTAAGGAGCATTCAGGATTTATTTCTTTCAGGACAGATTTGTTTGCTCTTTTGACAGTATGAAGTATATTAATACCATCATTCAAGAGGATCCGTTCAGGTGTTCTTGTTTTTGCGATTTGTTGTCTACTTTTAACATGCAAGTGAAGTGATTAATTGAATACACCTTAGTCCTCAAAGTGATAAAATTTCTCTTTAGAACTTTAAAATGGTTCTTGGCAGGAAATTTGCCCAATCAAATATGCTATTTGATTTCTTGACTGCTTCTTCCATGCATGTTGATTGTAAATCTAAATAAAGCTGAATTCTTGACAGGGTTGACTTTTCTCCCTTTTTATGATGTTGTTTATTGATCCAGTTATCAGAATTTTTATTTACTTTGTGTTGAGATTTAATCCATACTGAAAGATGTTTGTCTTTGAACTTCTTTAGTAAATTTTAGTCAAGCACTGATAAAAATAATATAACCATTCAGTGTGTTATAACCCACATTAGTTATCATAATTATAAATGATCTTTGGAGGAGTTTAAGTGTAACTCAGCCTCATTTCAAAATCAATGTTTTCTTGCAAGCAAATTGTTAGGATTTTTCTTTTTTTTTTGGTCTTATCACTTAAATAACTTTTTAAAGAACTTTCTACAAAAAAGCCTCTTAATTAATCACTAAGTTCTTTCCATGCTCACTTCATAAAAGAATAAAGACGAAAATAGTTTTATATTATAAACCTATTTATAATTTACAACAGATAGGAGTTCTACTGAAAAGGATAAAGAAAATAAACTACCAATTTAATTTCCATGGCCTTTAGGTAGCTTAGAATCTTAGATTTTTTACCTTCATCTTTTTAGTGTAACAGCTGTACAATACTTCTTTTGGGCTACAGTCATTTAGTAACCATTAGGGAATTCATTTCATGTAATTGATATGAAATATCATTTGGAATATTTTTACAAAAGATAGTTAAATATTTTTTTTATTTGCTAAGAATAAAAAAGAATTTATATAGGTGAGAATATCTCCTCTCTAACTTTCAGTTCCTATGCCATTTCCCATCTCCTTGAAAAGTAGCTAATTGTCACGGAGAATCCACTCAGTAACTGACAATACCTCAGATCACAAATTGTTGTCCAAGTGAAATTTGCTATGTATATCAGTGGATTCTATTTACCTGGCCACAGTAATTTATTTAGGGCTGGAAATTGGACTTGTGTCTATTAAATCAGAGTGAACTACAGGGGTTTGTGCAGGTGCTCTAAGATCTACCTAAGGGATTTCTATTTATATGAGTCATTTGTTACTTACAAGCCCTAGATTTTGAGCTGACTTAGAAATTGGAGCAGGGAAATAAGTGACTGACAGTAACATACCGTTAAATTTGAATTAATTGAACTCAGGAAGTAGTAGAAAAGGTAATAAGGAATCTCCACCATAGCCATAGAGACTAGCTAACCCAGTCTTATGTTCGTTAAAACAGTTTAGAGTCTGTCGTGTTTTGCATACTTGTACTCAGATCTCACTTCTAATGAGTCTGAAAAAATCAGACGTTGAGCAATAAAATGCCACAATTTCTGAATGTTTCAGCTAGTTTATAGCTTTTTGAAAGTGTTTGAAAGGGGCAAGGCTTTGCTTGAGCCGTTCTATCAGAAAGCAGGAAACAGAGTTTTGCTAAAATATCATCCCTTTACCTGCAAGCTGTAACACAAGATGATCACAAAGTTTGAAACTGAAGGGCCACATTAGGATTGGGCAAAGTAAATTTTATAAACTAAAGTTTGTGCTAAAAGGAGTGTTTGGTATATTTGATAGTTCAGTCATTGAGTTAAAAGAGTCTATCCACCACCTCTAATTATAACCCTGCAAACTTAGGAATATTTTTCTAGTAAGAAAGAAAAACATACATGAAAATAAGAGATAGAAAAGCCAAGGGAGGGGGACAGGAAAGAAGGACAGAAAAGAGAGAGGAAAGACAGATTAGAAGGAAGGGGAGGAGAAGGTATGTAAGGAAGAAAGGATGGAAGATCACTTCCGGATACATCCTACATGGAGGAAATATTGAAACTGTTTTTCTCCATCCAATCTATTGAACTTTTAGTTCTCTATATAGTACTATATATATATAAAAGAGCTACATATTGCCATGAGTGAGGCTTTGAGGTTAAATCTTTTCATGTCTTTTTTTTAACTTTTACTAACATTAAAGACCTTTTTCTAGGCTGAGAGGAGATTTGGTGGCACTTTGTCACTTTCTTTCTATATACATCCTGTACATACACTCATTTCAAGTTAGAAATCGACTAAGTATAAAGGGAGTGGGTTTTGAAAAAGAGGCTCTACTTCTGCCAGTGAAATAGATTACTCGACTTCAAAATATTCCCCACCCCTAAAATTCACACTAAGAAGATAGATGTTGGTTAGGAGAGACATCACTAAGATGCTTAGACACCTCACAGATGCAGTCATGGGGGATGATATACAGGAAATTATCCCAGAAATTTAAAAAGAAATCATTTGCAATCCTATCTGTTTCTGCAGCAATGAAGATCTCTGTGTTTTGGACAAGTAGGGTGGAGGATGTCTGAAATACATATAGCTCATAGCTTCAAGAGTGCGTAATGATACATGTATTGCAGTTAACAAGATGGAACTGGTCCCTCCTTGCAACATGTCCAAACTGAGGAGGAGAAATACAAGAGCATTTGGAAGTGGGGGGGGAATGTTATAAAACAGTATCTATATGTTGTTGTTGTTGTTAGGTGCCTTTAAGTCACCTGTGAGTCATAGAGACCTTATGTACAATACCCTAAACCCTGCTCTGTCCTGTGTCAATCTCACTGTCTCTGACACACATAAGCCCATTTCCCCAGTCACTGAATCAATCCATCTCATCAAGGGTCTTCCTTTCCTGTGCTGTCTCTCCACCTTTCCAAGTCTGTTGTCCCTCTTCAAGGACTGGTCCCTCCTTGCAACATGTCCAAAGTATGTCAGACAGAGCTTCAGAATCCTTGCCTGGTTTCACCCTCTCCAGGCTGAACCTGTTTGTTCTCCTAGCAGTCCATCGTATATTCCATAGTCTCCACCAGCACCACAGCTCAAATGCCTGTATGAGTTAGGAAAAATATCCTTCAACAAAGAGGATATTGGTAGCAGATGTTTCCAGTATTAAAAAAATAAAAGAAATTTTATGGTTTTACATAGAAGTACTTGAGTCTGGCCTTAACTTGTTATATGAATAAAAAACTAAATCAGATGGAACCCTATTAGACTAATTATGACCTGTTTTGTTGTTAAGAGAGGTTTGTCAGTGTCTTCGAGGAGGATTCAGGGTGGCAGCAGGGTATATCAAGGGCTTTCAAAACTTACCAATCTACTACTTTTGTTAGTGACTTATGAAAATCTTTCATTTGATTTGTCAGAGGAGACGGCCTATCTTTTGCTGGAAGAGCGGCTTAAAGATTTGAACCCTTGATATTTTGTTTAACATTCAACTTATAGCACTTGGAACCTAGTAAGCAGTTATTTTCTTGCTAGTATGGAAATGTTTCTACAACGTTTTAGTAAATTAGAGTGACCGTAATGTTGTGGAGCAATGGTGTCAGTTTGAGGACTAGAGTGCTTATCTCGAAACCTGTTTCTATGGAGGACTGAAGTACGATAATTACCATTCTGAGTAGAATGAGGCAACCAGAAAAGTATCTCTTATAAAATATTGCTTTCATCTACTTTGAGTGGTCCACCTCTTTCATTATACTAAGGAGAGTTCTCATCAAAATGTCACAATTAAAAGCACAAGTGTGGCTATCAAAGCCTTGCCTTCAATAATCCAAAACATCCTGCTTAATGATCTTTCCCTGGATTCTTCAGTTTTAGCAGTTTTTCTTCTTGGGAGAAATATGTGAGGAATGAGGGATGGTAAAGGCAGCTGCTCATATCAATGCAGGAACCAGTTTCATGAGGCAGGGTATTGAGTCAATTACTAAAGATTTGGTTTCTTCACAGATTCATTTTATATATATATTATACCCTTGATATTACTTTTCTTGCCTTTTTTGCATAACATTTTCTGGAAAGACAAAAATAAAACTGCAAACAGTTATAAAGACATCTGTGGGGAAAGGGAGCACCGTCTGTTCTGACTGAAACAATCAAGCGCACTGAAGTCATGCTTCACCAGGTATGCATATTGCTTGAAGCAAATTGTGTTTTCCAGAAAGCAAGCACTTTTGTGTTTCCATCATCCTAATACTTCATGTGAGAAAATAATACTTAGGGCTGGCTGGGAAACAGGAAAAAAAAAAAACCAAAAACCAATTGACAGATTAGATAGAGCTGTGTAGAGCTCCATAATTTGCTAAAGTGAACAATATTTCAGGAATAATTCTCAGACACTGAGATGTTAAAGAAAAGTAATTGATACACTTTTCTGGTATATACTAGTGTTCTGTTTGGCCTGAACACTGAAGATGCTATGGCAATTGGTCAGCCAAATGATTTTTTTAACATTTGGACTGTTATAAATTTTTGTGTTGATAAAATGTACCACCACTCTCTACCTATCCTTGTCGATGTTGTTGTGTACCATCAAGTTGGAACTGACCCATAATTGACCCCCTAGCTAGTTTTCAGAAGCAGTTTAATTGCACTGGAGGAAATGACCCATCCTTTTGCCATGGAACAGCTATTATTTGTTAAATATTTTTTTTTGCTGACACATAAGAGAAAAAAAAATTGTATTTTATGCTCATTTAATAGAAATCCTGTGAAATAATAAATCAATAAATTTATAAAGATTACATATTTTAACAAAAAATTACAGGAACATCACATGAGTATTAAGTAAAAAGAGAAAAATCCCTAGAGCCTATCAACAAAATATAATTGAAATTCAAGTAAATTTCCTTACACTTATGTTTACAAATGTACAGTTGAAGAAGACATATGGGATTTATTAGGAATTTAAAAGAGATTTATATTATATATGTTAATGTTACTGTCCCAGCATACAGATTAAATAGGTATGGAGAAAGGATAGAGCTCTGAAAAACAGCTTTCTTGATTTTTTTCTTTTTTTAATTTTTTATTTTATATTGGTTTGCTTACAAAGTTTATATACATTGTGTTTCACACTATGCTTTATTCACATTGTGTTTCACACAATCATTCACATTCGCTATGGGGGGGGTTTGTTATTTTTGTTGTATTTTTAATTCCTGTGTGTGCCATCGAATCAGATCTGACTGGCACAGGAGTTTGCCCCTTCTTCTTCAGTGGAACATCTTGTGGTTTTGAACCAAGAGCCTTTGGGATTGCAGCACAGCTTCTTGCCACTAGGAGACCAGAGGTCCCTACTTTCTGGATTTTAAACCATTCACTATTGCCTTGCTCTGTTTGTATGAGCTCTTTCGGATCTAGGTCTAGATTTTGTATGAGCACAATTAAGTGTTCTGAGATTCCCATTTTTCTAATGTTAGCCACGATTTGTTATGATACACAGTCAATACGTTTGCATAATCAATAAAACACAAAGAGACACTCTTCTGATATTCTTTGCTTTCAGCCACTGAAAATACTAATGTTTATTTTAGGTACCCTTTAGTCTCAGAGTGACATCTTTGCTTTTGAAGGAGGTAATTTGCATCAGAGGTATCCAGTGCAGAATCAATAACACACAAATAGAGAGTCTTCCATTTCTATTCAATCTGTATGCTAAGCAAATCATTTGAGAAACTGGATATTATGAAGAAGAATGTCTCATCAGTTTCAAAGGAAGTCTCATCAACAACCTCCATAATGCTGATGACACAACGCTGCTTGGTAAAATCAAGAGGATTTAAAATGCATGCTCTACAAGATCAAAAACTTCAAAATTCATACATGACAACATCAAGAAAACAAAAATCCTCCCTACTAGGTCACATCATGATAGATGGAGAAAAGGAAGAAACTATCAACATTTTCATTGTATTTGGGTCCACAATCAACACACTTTCTACCAGAAGTCAGAAGATCAGGAGACAGATTGCATTGGGAAAGACTTCCATTAGGGACTTCTCCAAAGCAATAAAGAATAATGATGTAAGTTTAAAGACTAAGGTGTTCCTGATTCAGACCAGGATCTTCTTCTAAGTCACTTGCCAAACATCAGAAAGTTATATGACTAATAAGGATGACAGAAAAAGAATTGATAGCTTTGAGCTGTGGTTTTAGAGAAGAGTTCTGAATATTCTGTGGCATGCCAAAAAAACAAGCAGATATATCTTGGAAAGAGTGCATCCAGAGAACTCCTTAGAGCAAAGGATGGCATAACGTCATCTCCCATAGTTAGGCATGTTGCTAGGAAAGGCTATTCAGTGAAAGAGAGGAAGTCCCTAAAGAAGATGGATTGACATAGTAAACACAACAAAGGACTCCAGTATGTTAAAGATGGTGAAGGGCATGGTTTAGATATATTAGTCATAGGCTCGCTATGAGTCTTACTAGACTCTGCAACACTTATTAACAACAACGATATTACTGGAGATAAACAGATAAGGAAACAAACTTGAAGTGGAATTGAAAATTATGGTTAATCAGAGTAATGATTTTAATATACGCAATAAGGAAAGATCACTTTAAACATGAAAATCATAATGAGAAGGCAAAAGAATATCAGAGACAATTGCTTGCTTTAAAATACAAGCTTTGATTTATAGAAAATGTTAGTTGACTGTATGAATGTAAAAAGTTATTTTTATTCTCTCTTTCCCTGCTTGTCCTTCTAGTTAGGTGCCATTCAATCAACCTTGACTCATATTGGCCCTGTGAAAAACACGTCAAAAGTCTGCTATATTTGATGGGTCGAGGGAGTTAGGGAAATAAAATAATGCATGCAAATTTTGTAAATAAGCTGGTATAATTTAAAAAAATTGCTCTACTCTATACCAAGCTTGAAAGCAGGAGTGGCATCCACTTCTGAAATAGCTTGCCTCCAGAAACCCTATGAACCTGGAGAAAGGATTAAAATTATACAAGTGTCCAGGTCTTTCGTTCATGGGGTCACTGTGAGTCACGTACTACTCGACGTCACTTAACAACAACAACAATCTATACCAGACTCTCCAAGGAGTTTTGAGACTGTAAATCTTGAGTTTAAATCCATCTTAAGAAGAGAAAGTGGTGGACTTGAATTATCAGTGTTTCCGTTGGTAGTTCCACATGTAGCCCATCTTGCCGCCAGGACTTATACTGGAGTGGTTATGGTTTGGTGTTGTTGAGTCAATTGAAACCTGTAGCAATCTTAAAAACAAAAAATCTGGATCCTGTCTTATCCTTTGCCATTTTCATAATTTCTGACATATTAAAGGCCACTGCTATAGTCACTATGTCAATTCCCCTGGTTGAGGAAGGGTATCTTGGAGATAGGAATACATACTCTTCAATTACTAAGGTCTTGTGTTATGCTCTAACATCATGCATCTCCCTGAGATATAGCTTCCTGTTCTTGATACTAATAAGGTCCTGACGTTTACTATGGTACGTTGGTTTGCAACAGTGGCACCATGCAGTATTTGTCCTTTTGTGACTGAGATACTTCACTCAGCATAATGTCCTCCAGGGTCACTCAAAAGAATCTGACTTAAAATGGGGTTCACTGAAAATTAAAACAATAGCAACAATTGAATGAGCTCAATTTTCTACACATGTATATGTGTGGTGGGGGAGGGAGGTGCTTTCTTCCTTAGGGTCCTTGACTATCCTCAAAACTATATTTACTTTTGATCTCTTTGCAAACACTGGTAGTGAAATTAACTACTCCCTTGACACACATATATTTCCTTTTTAAAATAGTGCTTGAAAATAATCTTTAGTTGCCAGAAATGTGCTAAAATCAAACAGCAATTTTAGTCTTAGTAGTAATAAGAGATTCTGAAGATTAAAGAATTCATTATCAGAAATTGTACTGATTCTTGTTTCACTTATTTCATATTTTCAAATAATCCATAAAATGTATCATATCTTGGTAAAATGCAATGAGCATTAATAGATTAAGCATTTCTTAATTCACTGAAGGTCATGGGAGAAATTGACACATTTTAAACAATAAACACAGCATGAAAATCATCTTACAAAACCTGGCAATACAATCTTTAAAAGAGTACAGTTTAGGAAACTCTATGGTCCAGTTCTGTTACAGCAAAGAGGATACATACGAATGACTTTGAAAAACATACGCAGCAACTATATATATTACTTATTATATATTAATGTCAGTAAGATTGTACTTGAATGTGAAATTGATATTATTTTGTAATTTCCACACTGTTGGATTAAAATTTTTTCGGAATAGAATCTTTTCCATTCAGCTGGCCAGGTAGCTATTTTCCAAATGTCTTGATATAGAATATTGAGTATCTCTAGCTCTGCTTTTTTGCTGATACCCATAGTTGGTATTGCTTCAATTTGTGGGGCCTTGTTTTTTGCCAGTACCTTCAGTGTGGCTTTGACTTCTTCTGTCAGTGGTATTGGCTATTTGTCACATGCTATTTCATGAAATAGTGTCTTGTTCATTAATCCCTTTTGTTACAATGACATTCTGTATTTCTTACATTTTATTTCTATGCTATATATGTTCTTCAATATTTTGACCACAGAATCCTTGCAAATTGAGGTCTGACTTTTGTATTTGGTTACTTCAGCTTGAGAAATGAGGAACAAGTTCTTCCTTTTGATTTTACAACTCCAAATACTTGCAGTGTTCAACACCCAAGGCAACAATTGTTAAGAAACCAAACGTCATGTTGCTTTGGACGTTGTTGCTGTCAAGGACCTCTCTCGCATGATAAAGAACAAATATAAAAATTAAGATGCACCTATTAAAATCCTGGTATTTTCCATTGCTTCATGTGTTTATATAAATTGGAAGGTGAGTGAGCAGGACGAAAGAAGAATCCATCTGTTTGAAATCTGGTGTTGATGAAGAGTACAGGACATAAATAACTGGGCTGCCTAAAGAGTGAACAAATATATCTTGGAGGAATTGCAACCTAGGTTCTTCTTAGAGGCAAGAATGGTAACAATTTATCTCACATACTTTGGGCACGTTGTCATGAGGTATCTGTTGACTATAATCAAAGCTTAGTTTAAAAATATCACTTATTTTTTAACTAGAATTTTTAGATTGTTGTCTATAATCTCTACATTGCCTAGATTGCTCATGTAATATGTTATCTCTTTTTTATTGCTTACATTTGCTGTATTGTTGTTTTTGTTGATCGTCTTCAAGTGGAGCATGACTCATAGTGACCCTATGAACGAAAGGGCTGAAGCCCCTCTACAACTGTCAACATTTATCAAAGTTCATAGAGTTTCTGGAGGCATGTGGTTTAGGAAGTGGATGCCACTCCTGCTGTATTGCTGTGAAGTATACCAGTTTTTGTTGATTTGCAACCAAATATAGCTGATCCTCCACTAGGCTTAAAAGGCTGTAAATCTCATGTGAAGAGAATGCTCATCTCTCTCCCATAGAATTACTGGTGGACTCTAAATACCAGAAAGATATCATCTTGGGTTAGCAGCACAACTTTTTCCCCACAGATTAGGCCACTAAAACTCCTCCTTGGGAAGTATATACACTCATAAATAAAGCTGTCATATCATTTCTAGATAGGCATCTAATCAAATTGGTAAGTAAAACTTTAAATTAAACTGTAAAAATGTAAAACAGAAGTTAAATGTAGTTGCACAAGTAACAAGATTTGTGGGCTGGTATGATGGTACCAAAAAGCTCTGGTGGCTCAGTGGTAAGGAACTATGCTGCCATTGTAAAGGTGCATGGTTCGAATCCAAGAGTTGCTCTGCAATGGAAAGGTGGGCAATCTACTTTCATGCAATTTACTGCCTCTGAAAACCCCCTGACAGGTCAGCTATGGGTAGATTCTGGCTCGATGGTACACAACAACATCAACAACAACCTGATGATACTATCGTTAAGCAATCAGTTACAAACCAAAAGTTTGGCAGTTTGAACTCATCAGAGCCCCTTTGGGGAAAAGACATGGCCGTTAAGCATTAAGAAAGACTGCAGCCTAGCTGTAGGCCCCATGGAACAATTCTCCTCTGTCCTATGAGTTAGAATAGAGTTGACAGCACACAACAATATTGAAGCATGCGTCTTTAATCATGAGTGTTGTATGTATAGTAGCTGCTTATGTTTGCTTGGTGTTTGTTTTTTTTTAATGCAGTGAATAAGTTATTTACTCACTCACTGCCATTGAGTTAGCAATCTATATGTTCAAGGCAATCCCAATAGAGATACCAAGTTTATTTTTCAAGGAGATTGAAAGGGAAATTGTCAGGTTTTTTGGAGAGGAAAAAGACCTCGAAGAGCAAAACATTTCAGAAGAACAAAATGAAGTGGGAGACATAGCACTCCCTGACATCAAAACCTATTACACAGTGGTAGTACTGGAACAGCATAGTACTGGTCCAATGACAGGCACATAGACCAATGAAACAGAACTGAGAACCCAGAAACGGACCCAGCTCTCTAGGATCAATTTATATTTGACAAGAAGATTAAATCTATCAAATAGGGAAATGACAACCTCTTGAAAAAAAATGGTGCTGGCAAAACTGGACTGCTACTTGCAGAAAGCTGAAACAGGATCCACATCTCACACCAGACACCAAAATCAACTCAAGGTGGGTCAGAGACCTGGTAGTAAAGCCCCAAACCATACAATTCATCAGAGACTAACTCTAATCAAGCTTAGAAGACCTAGTCTACGGTATAAAGAGACTTCCAAATACAGCCAGAAATGCATAATTTAGAGATGATAAAATTGATGAATGGGATCTTCTAAAGATTAAATCTTTGTACACATCAAAAATGTTTTCCAACAGAGTGAAAAGAAAACCTAGGCTGGGAAAACAAACAAACAAACAAAAAACACCAAACCAAAAAAAAAAAAAAACCCACAAAAAAACACTTGCAATACCATTTCAGACAAGGGTGTCAAATCAAAAGTTTACATAATCCCACAGGGCCTCAACATTGAGTCAGAATATATGCATTAGTAACCTTCTTTTGAGTTTCTGAAGCTGTAAACTGCCCAAGAGGAGATTTCTTCTCCCATGAGCCGCTGGTAGATATAAAGCAGCAGAGAGGTGTGCCCTTTGACCTAGCAGCACAACTCCCTACGGACCACACAAACAGATCTCCTGCCACATTTCCATTAATAAGGCCATATCCTTTCTATGATAGAGCAAACTGAGGTTCGGAATGCAGAAGTTTGTTTCCAACTTTTGTGTTCCAATCATCAGTTACTATTAATGCACCTTGACTGCATGTTTGACTTCAGCATGCTTGAGCAATTTTAGACTTTTTACATTAATAGAAAACTCTCAATTTCTTCATCTTTGGCTTTAATGTTTGGTTTATCATAGAAATGCTGAAAAAGGAAAATCTGTCAATCTGGAAATATTACTACAATCATCAGAGGTGTGTACTAAAAAGACAAATAAAGGTGTATCAGGCTTTGTTGTAGCACTAGCCAAGAAGTTTCATTTAAGTGAAGATGCATGTGGGATAACAAAGAGGAAATGAAGTAAAATGGCAACATAGGTAGCACTAACCAGATGCTCAAAGCAGATGGGAAACTTAAAGTGAAATATTAAAAGAGCAGGTTTACAATGCTGCAGCTGGTAATTAAAATATCTCACGATCTAATCAGGCCACAGCATCTGGCCCAGTGCAATTCAGAGTTTTTCAAACAGTAAGATCCAAAATAAAATTTAATCATCAAAGTTAAATATTAAAAGCTAGTCAAAGAATAGAAACTCTTAGAAGATCTTGCCATGGTATTTCTCAACATTTCATAATGAGAAGAGAGAAGATTGTGTTTTGACTACAGTTTGTAGTTGTTGTGCATTGTCAAGTCAAAACTCACAGATGACCATCCAATGAGTTTTCGTTGCCACAGGAAGATATTTTCCACGCTTCTCCTATAGAGCAGCTAGTGGATTTGGACTATATGCTTTTGGGTTGTTAGTGCAACTCTTTACCACGAAACCACCAGACTCCATATATTCTGGAACTGAATTTGAGTAAAAGTTAATAAAATTCAATGAGTGTCACCAAAATTCCAACACATTATGAAATTTAAATTAAGTGTCATCTTGACTAAGCTATGATTCTTGGTGATTTGATAGACAGTATGTATTCATATTCTATTTTGTGATCTGATATAAGCAGCCAATAAGTGGAAAGGGGTGTTTCCTTGGAAGTGTGGCCTGTATTCAAAATGTAAGAAAATACTGGTAAAGTGCACCTTCTCTCAATTCTATGTCTTACTTTTCATGTTCTGACTTCTAAGTCTTGAGATATGATCCAGTGATTTAAAATGATTGTAATGGTTGTATGCCAGGGATATCTCCATACCTTTACAATCTATCATGATGGGATACCAGTTAAATTCTATCAAAAAATAGAGGCAGGCGTAGACAGACTCACCAATATATGCCAGGACATATGAAAGGTAGCTACCTGGTCAACTGACTGGAAGAGATCCATATTAGTTCCCAATTAAAGTAAAATGGATATCCAACAGAAAGTAAAAATTATAAACATATATCATCAATTTGATCTTCTTCAGCAAATTCTTAAAGTCTTCCCTACATTCAGCAAGCAAGTTTGTGTCATTTGCATAGTAAAGGTTACTGATAAGTCTTCCTCCAATCCAGATGCCATATTCTTTTTCACAGAATCATATTTAATTATTAATGGTGTCTTGTATTTCCTGATAACATAGAAATTGCCTTTTTTTATTGTTGAAGAATGGCATTGCTTTCTGTATTGGGAATGCATTGAACTTGTAAATTGCTTCTTGTAGAACTGTCATTTTCCCAATATTGAGTCTTCCTATCCATGAGTATGGTATATTTTCAGATTTCTCTAGGTATCTTCTTGTTTCTTGTAGTAGCGTTTTGTAACTCTCTTTGTGTAAGTCCTTTATGCTTCTAGTTAGGTTTGATTCTAAGTATTTCACCTGGTGGTTAACTTTGGGATTGTTTTTTTTGTTTTCTTTTCTGTGTTCCCTTTGCTATATTATGATCAACTAAGATTCCTAACAGGCAGGCATGCTGGATTAACATAGGAAAAACAAGACATATAATCTATAATCTACAATATCAAGAAAATAAAGGATAATAAACACATGATCATCTCAATTGATGCAGAAAAGACTTTAACAAGAGCCAACATACTTTCTGATGAGAACTAAGTGCTTAAGTTATAAATAGAGCTAGAATGTCATGACACAATGTGCTAGTTTGTGTAACTCACTATAGGATTCAATATTTTGCTGTATTTAGATATAATTGATAAGTCTACTAAAAAGGTTTATACAGATTTGTGTGAATATAAAATTTCATTTCCAAGCAATAAATTCCAGATTATATGACCAGATAGGATAACAATAGTACATTAAGTTATAATTTTTAAAAAATTATTACATTTCTAAATTATGTTGTTGAAATATTGTATCATTTCTATTTCTATCATCAAAACAGGATAGATGCAGTTTCTCTACACTCTACTACATATCAGTGTCAACACTATTAGCAATATTTGACAATACTTACAAATTGCCTTTTTTTTTACAAATTGACTTTTTATATGTCAAATTTTCCAATCCATTAACAGAGTCTCTCTCTGTCTCTCTCTCTCTTCATCTTCTTTGATTTTTTTTTAATCAGCATTTTATCATTTCCAGCATACAAATCCAGTACACATTCTGGTAGACTTCATGTTTTTATTTGCTTATAAATGCTATTACACTTCTAATTTCTCTGTCCATGTGCTCATAGATAATAAATGGAAACATACTTTGTTTTGTAAATTTATTTTTTCTATGAACTTTAGGATCCCAGTTATTAATTCTAGGAGTTCTTTCCTGGATTTTTAGGTCATTTTATAAGTATGCAACCCTATCATTTGCAAATACATATGATTTTGTAATTCTAATTAATATAATATTCCTTTTATTATTTTCTTGCTCTTGTTATAGCTTCTGGCCCATTGTTGTTTAAGTATGCTAAGATCAGTCTTCTTTGCTTCTTCCCAGTTATACAAAACATTGTAAGGGAAAACGTTTAATTTTTCACCTTAAATCTACAAGGTAATACTTTTACTCCAAAAAGTATTTTTAGTATAAAATATGATATTTTTAATTCACATAATTAAAAGTGAATGTGACTTTTAATTAAAATAACATTGCCACCTGAAATGGCACTAGTAGCTCGCATTTATTTAACCTGCTTCAGTAAGTTCCTCATTATATTCTCAAAACAACCCAGTAAAAGATGTGCTGTATAGTTTAGAAAGATTCAAATTATTTCATTTGGTAAAAGTTAAGAATTATAAAGTCATGCCAGTAGAATTTTATCTCATGCCATCTAACTCCAAAGTCAGAGTATCACACTAATCACTTATGTCTTTGTTCTATCACTCCATTTTCTAAACTAACATACAATATTCATTCTATAAAAAGTTTTCTACTTAGTATGATTAAAATATTATCATAAGTATATCATCTCTTTATCTTATATCATATTTAAAAGGATTTTACTCATATAGAATCTATTAAAACAATAACATATGTATACATACAATATTTATTAAAATTTTTCTACTTAATATGATTGTAATAGTATCATAAGTATATCATTGTATTGTGTTATATATAAAAAGCCTTTACTCACGTATCATCTATTAAATCAATGACATATGTGTAACTTATTTTTATCTTTTACCATTTATTATGTAATCATTATTATATAATTATTGTTAAGTTCTGTTGAATATGGAGATCTCTTTAAAGTTATTTGCAACTTATATGCAGTAACGTGCGAAAAAATTGCCAAATGACAAAGTTGCAAAGTTTGACTTCTCTTCCAAAGGCAATTAATTTTGGCTACAGAATAGTGAGCTTGCAACTATTAAAAACTTCAATTACAATACTCATTATATAATCTGAATTTTTTTTAAGACCGCTTTTTTGTTATTCACTCTGCCCCTGTCATTGTCTTTTATTAGATAAGTCCCAGAGGTAAAAGACACTGATTAAAAGTGGTGACACTTCATTTTCATAATAGAGACTCATTTCCATTCTAGAAGCAGAAAAGTTGGAATGAATAGAGTATTTCTCAGTAAATAGCATGTCATCAAAGAAGAATATTTCACAAAACTGTGCTGACATTCACACCATAAACAAAGTATTTTCTAAGAAGTTCATATTCTGACCACAGATCTGTATGCTTTGGAATTAAACACTCTCTTATTTAAGAATGAAAGGATATTGTCTCACATATACTTCCTGAATGACTATGTCTGCTCATTAATACATATGGCAAATTTGAAAATGATCAATAATCTGTTTAAACATGAGTTTTAGTCAGAAGTAAACCCAAAAGATTCAAGGCAAGGAGCCAAACTCATCATTGGTTTTTCACGAGAAAAAAACATATATGTCTATTCAGAGATCAACCTTACTGTTGTTGTTGTTGTTGTTGTTGATGATGATGGTGATAATTGCCATTGCATCGAGCATGGCACATCATTTTTCCAAGTTCATAGCATTTCCAGAGGCATGTGGGCTAAGAAGTAGATGCTACTCCTGCTTTCTAACCGGTCTTGAACTGGGAGCTCCACCAAACACTGTCCATCATGGGCAGCTGTTATGGCATTTGACCCTCAATGGCACAAGGTTCAGCTTCACAGCAAACCCAGATTACCTCAGTACAGCAAATTGACAGATGAGTGCTGTACAACTTAGAAGAATGTTCCTCCAAAATGAAATCACACAAGGTCCTCAAGCCCAATCAGCTTAAAAATACAAGGGCTATCTATCTCTATCTCCATCTATATCTATAATCATCTATATCTACATCATCTCTATCTCTATATCATCTATCTCTATATGAATCTCTATCATCTATCAATCAGATGTAGACATTGTTAAATTTTTTATGTCTTATAACCAATATTTGTGGGGGGGGGGGAACGTGTGTAACTGTATGTCAATGAACCTTCTGTCTATCTTTCTGTTCCTGACAACTCAGGTCTCAAAATGTGTAAACAAGCCAATACATGTTACATATTTGGGGAAATTCTTATTCATAATGACTGTATAAGACAAAATAGAACTTCCGTAGTGTTCCCTAAGGTGCAGTTTTTATGTGAGCAGATTCTTTGTCTTTTCTGTCAAAAAGTAGCTGATGGGTCTGAACCAGTAACATCTTGGTCAACAGTCAAAGAGCTGAATCTTTATACCAGCAAGTTTCCCCAAGCACAGAACTTGGAATATGAACTTTGTCATGCTATTATTGAAAAGTTGAACAGTATTATATAAAACACAAGGCATCTGAAATCACATTGCTTGGGAAAACAGTAGTTCTACTGTGTGACTTTGAACAAGTGGCACATATTTTCAAAGAATAATTTTCCCAAATAAATATTCAGTACAATCATAGGGCAACAGGATAGAGCATATAGCACACAATGAATGATTGTCAGTGAAAGTGACAAAAGAGAAGAAAAGAGGGGGTAGATTGATTCTTGAAGAATTAGTAGTCAGTAGCCAAAGTGCAACAGCAGATAAAAATGGCATTCCCAAAGGACAGAAGTGAAAATTGGTGGAAAATTAGATTCGAGAGTATTGGTAGCACAAAGAAAATGACATTTCATTCTAAGAAAGCCAATGAACAATACAGATTGGAGTATATACAATCAGATATTGACTTTTACAAAGGTCTGTTAAAGGATGATGACTAGCAAACCCAAAAACAAATGAGAAGTTATGGGTAAGGTATGATGATGGCCCAAATTGGGACAGTAACATATGGATTGTCAGATGCCTATACCCCCTCTCTCATTATATGCACCAACAACCAGAGCCAAGGAAGAGGAGATAGAAGATTTTTACCAACTTTTACAATCAGAGATTAATCGAACATG
>NW_006399764.1:1531819-1547744 GCF_000299155.1 Elephantulus edwardii | reverse complement strand
GCTGTTGTACATAGGGTCGCTATGAGTCGCAAGTACCTCGACGGCACATAACAACAACAACAACAAACATATGGATGGCACCGCACTCTGCTAAAATACATGTATCAATATCATGTGTAATGACTCTCCCATGATTCATAACAAACCAAAGGACAGTAGTAGAGTTAAAGGTGGACTACAATACTCCTTAATCTCATCCCAGCCAGCCCTAAATTAATATGGGGTGTTTTCTTTAGGATATGATCTCATTAGAGAAAAACTAGGAACGTAATCCAAGTTGGGGAGGAACAATTACCACCAAGAAATAATCCCAAGCATCACAGTGCTTTCTCTTGCATTTCTGCTAAAAGAAGCTCCTGTGACAGGAGCAAGACCAGAAAGCAAGGGGTTCTCCAAGGAACATCTGGCCTGTAGATGATGAAAGAAGCAAGGATTGTTCTCCACAAGTAACGGAAAGAGAAGGACTTTCCTGAGAGCCGAATCTCTGAATTTGGACTTCGTGCCTCCTAAATAATAAGTAAATTACCTTCAGCCCATTAAAGCCATCTATTTGTGATCTCTGTTAAAGCAATGCTAGACAGCTATGCACAGTATTACAGGTAAAGAGAAGAGGTGGAGTTAAGGTCTAGTGCTTGGAAACCTCATCTTTCAGATTTGTTTTTCTCAAGACAACTTTCAGTTAAAGCTGATTATCAGTAATTTTTATTCTTGCCTTTTCCCAGTTCCTGATGAAAATATAGAATTAATAGTTCATGTAAATGATTCACAATAAAATTAATACTTAAAGTATACAAAACCTGATTCTTTTCTAAATCCCTGCTTGTAGACAAAGTCAATCCTCCTTCTTTGATTTCTTTATAGGCTCAAATTGGGAATACATTAAATTGAACATTTCATTTTATTAAAATGGCATTTGTTTTAAATTTGTTCTACTTATTACAAATTCATGTGGCACACTCTGACATTATGTCCACAGTTAAAGAGAAAATTTAACCATAAAATAGAAATACATTCACTAAAGATGAAAACAAATTGTTAAAACATTAGTGTGATTAGGGAAAGAATTTATGACTGTGTCTTAATTGTGAGTCTATTTTAAATTTGATTTTCGGTGTTACTCTTAAAATATATTTTAGTTATTTTTATGGTGATATGCTATAATTTATAAAATTATTAAATTACATGCTTAGGGAGGAAATGTACAAGGGCTGGTTAATGTCTTTAGGATAATTGTAGAGTAAAAAAATTAGGTGATTTCAATTGCTTATTTGTTCTTTGGTTTGCTTATCATGCATTCCTTATTTCTACAAGAAAAAAAATTGTTTCAAGAAAAAATGGCAAAAGTAATATGGATAGAATCAAGCTTTAAGAAATATTTCACATTTTTTTAACATTTTTGGCTTGTATTCAGGCAATTCTCTACTTCAGGTTTTACATTCTTTCAGGTAACTCCAAACCACATTTCTTTAATGTCGATTGTATTCCACATATTTTAAAAGAACAAGTATTTTTTTTAAAGTATTTGAGGATAAAATTTTCAAGTTACAAGTAACTGAGGATACAAATGGTGCATAAATACCTAATGTGTTTTGGAAATCATCCATAAACTTGACATCAGAAGACAGTACACTCTAATGGAACTCATAGCAAACTACAGTGTATCTTTCTTTTAAAAATCATTTGCCTGAAAATTGTAGTTTATTAGATATTGATTCTGTAAATTTTGGTTGAGAATGCTTGCTTGTCTATTATTCTTATGACTGAGTTTAGAAATTATACCAAATCCATTTAAACATAAAGTCTATGAAAATTTGTTTGATTCATATACCTATCTCTGCTTTCCTAATTTCATACTGAAAATTATTTTGACAAGTTTACTTTTTATCATAATTGATGAGTTGTAGACAGATTAAAAAAGTTATATTTATCACTCCCACTTATTTTATTTTATTTTATTGCCTCTGAGGGAGTGCTAATGGCCTAATTGGCAATGAGTTGCATCGCTATTTCAAAAGCCACACCTCTCTGCTGGTTCAAATCCAGCAGCAGCCTATTGGGAGAAAGATAGACTATCTTCTCGGGTGCAGTTTACAGTCTCAGAAAACCAAAGGTAGGTCATCTAAGAGAGTCAGTTCCCATTGTACAGTAAGTAAGGAGTTTTTTTTTGTTTTTTGGTTTTGTTTTTGGTTGGTTTTTTTTTTTTTATTTTAAGTAAGGAGTTTTAATTGCCTATGTGTCAAACTTTGGGGAACACAAAGTAATTCTGACATTTCCATTTTGAGAAAATTTGGAAGCCATGCTCTGTCAAGTGATTTGATAGTATCAGGGCAGGATACATTGTGAAGCCACACTCTATTGGAAGACATGGCCCAAGTTACCACCCTTAGTTCACTCAGAGGGTGTGGTTTAGAATCTGAGGTCCCATAGAGGAATGCCTTTGATTAAACTTGATTCATTCCTGGGCAAATTCTTGGTTCAGTCTGGATATCATATCTAACCTGTTGCTGCTGCTCTGACAGACTACAACCAACAGGCTGAGTCTGCAGGCCCTTGGTTGCCAGACTCTGGAATCACCTTTTTACATAGATAGATCTACCATTTACATGCATTTACATTTGCACAGATCTACCCACTTACAGTCACAGAAGCAATTTTCTGATTTTTTTTAAGGTTTTGTGAGGGCTTCCAGTGAATTATAGAACTCAAAGACACACAGATGGGAGTGAGAAGGCTTCAGGAAGAAGCCATTGATGTTTGAGGTGATGCAGTGCAGAGAGGTTGGATGTGGACTCATTTTTAAACCTCTGCTCTACAGGAACAAGTCTTGTATTAATTGTAAAAAGAAGTTATTCATGTACATTTTTAATCTTTTTTAAAAGAAAAACCTCTTTAAAAATAAGGTTATACATGACAACTTCATTTCAAAATGTCACTGTGTAAATATTATTTTATTTCCCAATATGTATTTTTCATACTAAATTTTTACTAGGTTTATTGATACTTTTATTAATGGGGCTTCCTAAACATGTCACCTGGAAAGGTATATTATGGCAAAATAAAGCAACTAAATTTTTCTCTGCAAATTAAATATCATCTAGGAACTACTTCAAATCCTTAAGAGAAATTATAAAAAGCCCCTTATTGTACAAAAAAAGAATGTATGTAATCGAATTTTTTGAAGGCAAAACACTAGATTTCACTTTTATACTTCTTATTTAGCATCTCATAAAAAAAATTTGTTGACAGAAAAACACTGTTTTTTAAAAAAAATTATTATTAATTTTAATGAACATTTTACATAGATTTTGGATTTCCATTCATTCATTGTTGCATTTTTCTCCCTGCCTAACCCTTCCCCCAACCCCTGGTCACTCTTTGCAAAATTCTTTCATTGTTATACAATCCCTCCCGCCAAATCCCCTCCATTATGCAGCCTTTTTTCTGGACTTCTGTCATGACAATAATACCTAATCACATATCCTTTTTAAACAGTTCTCTGCCTCATCTGTTTCAATACAGTATACATTATTTATCCCATCTTTCTCAGTCTCCCCCCAACCCTGATATCAGTCCCAAAAATTATTGCTCTTATCGATATGATTATTAGGTACCATCAGGTCGACTATGACCCATAGCAACCAACTTGAACAGATTTAAACAGTCCCTTCTCCTGCCCCTTGTGTGAACTTAGTCTATCCTTAGTATTGTACTCTGGTAAATTCAAGCCCATTGTTACACTCAGTGTGTCAATCCATCTGGTTGTGGGTATTCCTCTCTTTCTCTGACCTTTCATCTCTCCCAACGTTATGTCCTTTTGGCCAGCATGACTGGCCCTTCTTCACAATACACCAAAATACGTGAGACCAAAGTTTTACCTTAAGTGGCTCTAAGGAGCTCCATGGCTGCACTTTGTCCAAGACAGACTTGTTTGCTCTTTGGGCCATCCATGGACTAGAAAATACTTCTCTCCAATATCCTCCCTCAAAAGCACTGATTCTCCTTCTTCAATTACACAACTTTTAGATGCATAGTAAGAAAGTCATGAACATGGAGAGTATAATATTAACAAGAGAAAAGTATGTATAATCCAAAAACAGAAATACACAAACCTCTTACAATAGTAATAGTTGGCATGTGGTTGTTGCTCTTTACTATTGAGTCAGAACCAACCCATAGCAGACCCTCCAGTGAGTTTTCAGAGGCAGTTAATCACATGGGAGGCGATTCACCATCCTTCTCCTGCAGAGCAGCTGGTGGCCTCAAACTGCGTGCCTTCGGGATTATAGTGCAGCTTCTTGCCTCTAGGCCACCAGAGCTCCTTATAGTTGGCATAGTAACTAATACGAACTTAAAGAGACTCCTTAAACCAGTGCTTCTCTCAGCTGATCTCTTATGAACGTTCCTACTAACTGGAAATAGGAAGCTGTGGTGACATTGTCCATAAGGAATTGCACTGCTAATCCAAAGGCCACGTTCCTCTGGCAATTTGAATCCACCAGCTGCTCCTTAGGGGGAAATATGGGCAACCTCCTTCCATGGGACCTCCTCCCATGAGACTCCCAGGCCTGGAAATACCATGGAGTGTCAGCTATAAGTCAGCTCCAACTTGATGGGAATGAGTGAGTTTTATAGCTACCGGACTGTTTCAATCAATCTATATTTTTAAATTTTTCTTAAAATGACTGTATATTTTCTGCTCCCACCGTTTTGTTCCCCCAAACAGTAATTAACAAGAAAAAAGCCCACAAACCCATATTTTAAATGCATCTCATCTTGACCCTTTCTAGTAGATCACATATGCTTCTCATGCCAGAGTCAATTCTTAAAGCTCTTTGCCAAACTGTGTAAACACAAAACCAAAAAAGCCAAGCTCTCCTAGGCATTTTTATTCATCTTTCTGTACAGCAAACTCCAGTACAGATAGTATTGATTTGATAACCATGTTTGAGAGCATTTTCAGGTCATCCTATATTCAGAAATGTGTAATTATCTTTTATGGGCGACTGGTCACAGATTCAATACATGAATGCTTCCCATAGTCCCCACAGACAATGGTCATGCCCTGGCAATTGCCTTGAAGATGTTCATCTAGTTTCTCATGCACTGCTGCTCATGTCCCTTTTTTGTTGAAATCAATGGTTCTCTCTGTGGAATCTTTGTTTTAGTTTGCATATATTTAGGCAATAATTGTTTGGGTAGTGGAATTATGCAAAGAGGCAAAGAGTTTGTGAATCAATCAGCATCTAGATTGCTAGTCTTGTTGTTTATTGATTTTTTTCAGTTATTTTTTTCTCATTAAGCCAAAAGAAAATATAAAATAATAATTATTCTTGTTATACTCACAGGACAGATTTACACTGGTTTCAATTGTTTACAGAAATCAAATATATTTGAGGGATATAGTTACCCTTCATTTCTTTTCTAATGTTTAGATTTTATGCTGCAATTTAAATATCTCATGCCTAATTTAAAAATGACACTTTTTTAATATCTTTTTTTAAAAAATGCACACAAGTAGTGCAAGATATTATTAAGATTTCAGTACGGGGGCCGTTTTCTTTCATTTGTGAGCTACAACTAGTGAAAATTGAAGATTATGCTTAAAATAGTATATTCTACTACTCTTTAGGTATATATTACATGAGCTCATTAAAAATCTTAGAAAACTGAAACATTTAATTTCTCAAGATTTTATGGGTCATTATAAATTAGAGCTATCAGTGGAAAAACAAAACATCATTTTTGCTGTCAAACTAGAGAAAATTATATATTTTTTCAGAAAACTTTCATTAAACTCCAAACAATGTAACCTTGTGAACTTAATCAACATTGAACCTATAGTATAAAGGACCAGTAAGAAAATCAGAGATAAAAGTCTAGGGACTGGTTTTAGTTTTTTGTTTATTTTTTAACTTGAACATTTCTGTGTTGGTGACAGCTGACTACAATATTTATTACTTTGTTTTATAACATCTATGGTTAATTGATATGTTAATGTATATTGGAAGTAACCTAAAAATGAAAAAAAATCTTAAAGTAAGAAGACTTTTTCTAACTTATTTGAGTTGTATAATATGACATTTCATACATGCTGTCCTGAACTTGTTTGAGATCACGGCTAAGAAGATCTCAATTCTGCTTTATAGACAGCTGGCTTAAGCTTACACTCCAACCAAACCCTTATCAGGTTTGAAAATTCCTAGCCTACAGCATGTACAGATGCTCAAATCCTGGGATATCTACTTTTTTATGGGTGATGTGAAATTATTAAAAATGTTCAGCCAATAAGGCTTCAGACAACATGGCTAACCTCTTCCTGTCTGCTTTATCTAAAAGTCACCTAAATCTCCCTTCTGCAGTTCCCCTGTCTCTAGTATACAATCCTTGTCTGGTACCCTTCTCTCATTTGGATTGTGGGTAATAATGAGTTGTCTTTTACCGACCTGATTGTTCTTGTGTTCTGTTCCGCTATCTAAAGACCCTATAATCACATCAAGTATTATAAACTACAAAATACTTTGAAACTCTATTTCCAAGGGAACTCTTACTGTCCTACTGGTTTTTGGAGCACTTTTTAGAGCAAATTTCATTCTATCTTCAATAGTGCTGCTACAACACTAAGTTAAACTGAGATGATTTGAAGAAAGTATTTTTTTTTTCCACTATGTTTTGGAGGTCACACATTCAAATCAGTGTACCAGCTCTAAAGTAGAATACTGGTTCAGCTAGCAGACTAGTAGAAGTCTAGTTCAGCATCTAGCAGCTACTGGCAATTCTTAGTGTTCTGACTGACCCTGTACATACATACACCTGCTTCCTCATGCCCTTCCTTCTCTGTGTGTTTTTCTGTTTATTTTATTTACATCACTCTGAAGGATTCAGGTTTGGGGCTCACATTATTCTAGAGTGACTATTCTAACACAACAAAATTAAAACTCTTCACAATCAGGATCCCATTCAAAGACACAGGAGTGAGGAATTCAATAGCATATCCTCCTGGGGCTCTATTAATATGTTTCATCACAGACAGTAAATATTGAGGGAATTAGGATAGTAGGACAGTAGTGATGCAGAAGCAACAGTACTGAGATGCTAACTTTGCACATGAAATATGATTTATGTGCTATTAGTTACCTTCTTCCTTTAGAATGCCAATGTCCTAGAGTAAATATTTTAACGTCTTCGCCTTCTCTCAATCTTCCAGTAATTCCCCTCATTTGCTTTATTTTCTGTCTTTTAGGGGTCATACAAGCTTCCACAATACAATGAGCTTACAGTTGAGATTGAAATCTCAATATATAATTAAATAAATTAAGATGTGTTCATTTTTAATAAGCAGAACCATTAGCTCTTCTAAACTGCGTTTTGGAGTTTATTTTTTTTAAAAAGAACATTTTGGAGGGTCTAGATCAACACCTTTAATAAATCAGTAATTCATTGATGTTTAGAGTGGTTATGTGTGTTCTCAAAGGCCATGAATTTATTTTATGACTGATTTCATTCTTGAGCAAGCTGCTTAGAGGTATGCAACAAATCAACTCAACAGCTGTGTGATTTCTTGTGGAAGTCATGTCCAGTGCAATTGTTTGAGGGTAGGAAACCTGGTTTGTGTCTACATGAAGATAAATAAAAGACAGCAAATAAAATCAATAGTGAGAGGTAATAGGAGATTGAGAAGGCAAGGAAGTTAAAATATTTAGTCGAAGATAATGAAATTTAAAGAGAGAGTAAAATGAATGACAATATAACATGGATGTGAACTAAGGCTTTCAGAAGCATCTAATTATGTGGAAAATTAATATCCCAAGACTGTTACTTCTCTGTCTCTCCTCATTGTATTATCCTAATTCCTTTACTGTTTATTTTCTATGATGAAACTTATTTTATGCTTTTTATTTTACATTTTTCTTACTATTTCTTACAGACTTTGGGATTGAAAATTATTGAATGTTCGCTGAATTATTCTTTAATATAAGACTATAAAGATAGACGATACACATTAGATAACAGACGATTTTTTATGAATGTATACATAGGGAAGATTTTGCAATTGGCTAATATGGAGTTTGTCTTTCAATATAACAGCCTAGCTTTATTTAACGTTGCTATGCAGGTAGATAGGACTATGTGAATGGAGCATGTAGGCCTATCCACAAGGGGTCTGGCTATCTACCATTCAGCAAGGAGATTGGCTAGTCTCAACAATTTACAAAAGAATTGGCTGGTCCTGCCAATAAATTGAAGAACTTGAACTGCAGAGATGGAATTCTTCCCTCACCAGAAGAAATTAAATTCTTCACCCAGACGGAGAAGAGATGCTTCTTCCAACTTGGTGAAATGTAGGGCACACTTTGGAATGGTGGCAGCAGCAATGGCTCACCTGGAGAATTGATGTGAGATGAGACTTGGGGGCGGGGGGAGCAATATTGGCAGGACTGAGAACTTTGTTGGACAATTAGGGGTGTGTGTAGGGAAGCTACTATTGGCAGGACTGAACTTGAGAGCACTTCGAGCTATGTGGCTCAAGGCTGAGATGTCTGTGTGTACATTTTGGGAGTTGTGTTGACTCTATATTGTTATTAGTAATAATTATAGACTTTTAACTCCTCCAATATTGTTCTGTGTGTTCTGTGAGCTATCACATCGGCTTTGGACCCAACTACATAGTAAGCTGAGCTGAGTAGAAGACATGAGAGCATAGTTGACATGTCTGACCTCATGAGACTTGTTTTTGTGTTATTGATTCTATGAGTGGGCATAGTTTCTTCCTGCGAAGCTGGTAAAGGTCAGACATGGAGCTCCCGCATGGCTCTTCTTCATATTACAATTAGCTAGGCCTGAATTATATCTTCAAAGATTATAGACATTTTCTAACATTGAAATGCATAATATTATTTTAAAAAATTAAGTATTTAACCTATCAACTTAAACAATGTAAAATGTGAGCCTAACTATTCATAATAGTTTAATACCGCCTTGTCTTTGTACATTGCTTTACTCAGTATACTTGAGAACTTCATTTCATCAAAAATGAGGGAAAAGTCGAGACTTGTGAGCTTTTATTGTGACACTGAGAAATGAAAAGAGACCATCAAGAAGAGCTTCTCAAAAGTACTAAGGATCTGACCTTTGGTGAGTTCAAAAAGAGTTTCTCTTTCATCTCAAGGTCTTCCAGACTTGACAGCAATTTTCTCTACCTGTCACTTATCTGACTCCCTTAAATAAATTAAGTTATTGCTGTGACTCTTGAGGACTGTCATCTTCTCTTTTTTATAAGCATATATCAAATTAAAAATTTTAAAATTTTTTTCCTTCAACCTTCCAGAAAGATGACATATTTGCAGAACTACTTCTTGCTTGGTAGAGGGATGCAAAGGTCTACTCAATAGAGAATTTATAATGAAATATGACATTGACTTTCTAGATTCAAGTTAAAAATATATTTAAGTACCTAGTATTTTAGTGTATTTTATACAAAAACATTCTAAAAAGTATAAAGTTTATGCAATATCATAATAGAGAAAATTATCAAAAGGAAAATACCATTACCTTGATCATTTTTTTAATTTGACCATTTTTAATCTACTGTGAAAATTTCATCTGAATATAGGACATATAAAATGATTATAAATGGAACTGTGTATCTCAAAAATATAAGTCAATTTAACTAGGCCATGATTGTTAGATTTGTGAAATTGCTCTCTAATTTGTATTCTGAAGTAATATTCCTGCATATTCTAAATTCTAACATTTATAAACTTAATGAAGCAAGATTAGAAGCAGTTATGTTAATGAGGTAAGATAGTCTACAGGATTAGATTGTATTTTGAGTCAATTTGTATTGAGATACAGAAAAGATTAAACAAGCTGGCAGATATTAGAATTTAGCACCTTCAAAAGACAAAGGCCAGAAACAAAGTTCATTATTTAGTACACCCTAGCACCCTAGCACTGAGAAACTGAGGCCCAAATAGAACATTGATTCCAGGATAAATGGGGTTCTCCAAGGTACATGCAATCCACAGATAATTAAATATACAAAGATCTACCTCTAGAGTTCATAGATAGATTAAACTTTCCCGAAAGCTGGGAAACTAAACTTGCACTTCTAGTCTTCAGAACTGTTGGAAAAATTTATCTTTAAGTCAAATATAGCGGTCTAGTGGTAAAGAGTTGTACTGCTAAGATGAGCAGATTTATACCATATGAAAACCTGCTGGAGGGTCAATTAGGAATCAGTTTTGAATTGACATCACATAGCAAGAAACAATTTGTGGTATTTCTCTGATAACAAGACTAGATATGTAAAACAAAGACTTAGATTGAAAACTAAAATCTAAGGGACAACAGTTGTAACATCCTTAATTATGTGTGTGTGTGTGTGTGTGTGTATACACACACGCACATATATATATGAATACAAATGTACAAGAATGCATATAAACAGTGAACTTACAAACATAAATGTAGTTTAATATAGTCTTAATTATCCAGGTTTTTTTAATTTTTTTTATTTTGTACATGTGTATCTTCAAATCAGATATGACTGGTACAGGAGAAAATTGTCCCTCCTTCTACAGCAGAGCATCTGGTGGATTTGAACTATGTACCTCTGGGATTGCAGTACAGCTTCTTGCCACTAGGCCACCAGAGCTCCCTTCCAATTTTATTTTAACACAAAAATAGATGTAAACGTTTTAAAAAACTACCCTTATTTTGTCCAAATCAGAAGACTAGAATTCTGCTTTCAGAGTGTAATATGAGCAAGATCACTTTGTTTTTCTACTTCACTTCTAGTAACAGACAATTCTTATAATTCCTAGGTTTCTAATGTATCTATTATGTGTGCCTGTGTTCATACGATGTCTCCTCCATGTGAATATATTTTCATCCACCCTGATTCTTTTATTACGCAGA
Organism: Elephantulus edwardii; assembly: GCF_000299155.1. Classification (NCBI taxonomy): domain Eukaryota; kingdom Metazoa; phylum Chordata; class Mammalia; order Macroscelidea; family Macroscelididae; genus Elephantulus; species Elephantulus edwardii. The sequence goes on along the minus strand of NW_006399764.1, from coordinate 1,536,827 downwards.
AGTGAAGAGGTTTAAGGGCTATTCTACAGCACTGTGATTTATCTAACATAACAATAGACAGACCTTTATTTCAGAACAGGGTCATGTTTATTAGTACAAGAATTCTAATTAAAATATATATCGTGGAGTAAGCAACTGAGTACTCTAAAATGTAAGAATTAGTTTAAATAATGTGTTTGCATGTATACATATGCATAAGATACACAATGACTATAAAATATGCTAATGTATAAACTCTTTAGCCATCTTATTGGTTAACAGTTATATCTGTAGATGTTGTTGTATGTACCAGCAAATCAGAACTGACCATAGCTGATCCTCTGGGTTTTCCGAGGCAGTTTAATCACATGGGAGGATATAGTCCATCCTTCTCCCACAGAGTAGTTGGCGGATTCAAACTATGTGCTTTGGGGATTGCAGAGCACTTTCTCATTACTGGGCCATGATAACCTTTTTTATTCAAGGCTGTTATATCCCCTGATTTCCTGATTGCTGGTGACAAGGGTATTTGTTAATTGTGGATTCAAGTAAGATGAAATAAAAAGGAAAAGTAAACATGAAGAATGGTCAGTTGAGATTATCCAGTAGTAGGAAAAAAAGGAAAGCACAACAGTAAGAGGGAAAAGACTAGAGAACAATGGACCTATGGAATCATATTGACCATATCAATACTCACTAAGGTTATATTGCTGTTAGGTGTCATCAGGTTGCAACCAGCTCATAACTGGCCCTCTAGTGTGTCAGAGGCTGTAAATGGCACAAGGTAGAGATTGTCCTTCTTTCTCCCGGGGAGCAGCTGGTGCATTCAAATTGTATGCCCTGTATGGCAGCACACTTCCTTACTATTAAGGCCACCACAACTCAGTCATAATAATAGTTTAGTGGAAATATGAGAGAATGGAAACGGGGAAAAAAATAAAGGAATAGAGTTTAATAAACTAAGAAAATTCAAGGTATGATAAACATAAAAATTACAACACCTAGACATATCCTAGTGAAAATTGAAAAGAGAAATGCATAAAATTAATGAGAAGATTCATTACATACAGGAAATTTTCAATAATTTTAACAGCTAACTTTTCATCAAAATCTAGAGAGGCCTAAAAGCTGTTTGATGGCAGAACCAAAATGCTAATAGAAAAAGGAAACTCTGCTGTTCTAGTAGTAAGGACTTGTATTGGCAACCCCAAAGTATGCAGTTCAAATCTACCAGTCCTTCAAGGGAGAAATATAGGATATCTACTTCCATGCAATTTATTTCCTCTGAAAACCTACTGGAGGGTCAGCTAAGGATCAGTTCCCACTCAAGGGTACAAAACCAAAACAATAATAATAAAAAGACTATTGACAAAGACTTCTAAATCTAATAAAATTCTTCTTCAAAAAGAATTATATTTATAGAAAACAGGAGAAAAGATTGAAACTACATAGGACCAAAGTTTTAATATACTATTGAAATGAAACTGTTATAAATCTAAAGTAAATTATTAAGAAATTTATATTTTAGCTGTAAAAGTACTCAGAAAATAAATCAAAATATGTAATAAATAACATGCATTAAAAAATAGACCCTAGATATGTGCTGCATTGTTGGTATAGTGGTGAGCATAGCTGCCTTCCAAAATATACACTAGGAAATAACTACTTAAAACAAATGTTATTGCCGAAAGAAAAACAACAACAAAAAAGACCTAAAACAAGTAGAAGACAAACAGCGAGATGACTAATGCAATGCAATTTTACTGATAATTACATCCGACATAAACAAATGAATCAGTCAGCCCTGAAGTTATAAAGTTCATCTTAGATTAAGAGACAAAATTCAATGAAAACTAAAAGGACAAAGAAACTGTAATTTTTTTCAGTCATAATAGACTATCACAATCTTTAGTCAAGACATATAAGCTCATTTTCCCATGATAAGAATTCAAGTCATCTGTTCTTTTTACAGTTATAAAGCTGTATTTATGTGCAGAATTTTAAAACACATAAACTCAGTATCAGTAGAATTCAAGTATATACAAATATACATACAAATGTATATACAAATATACATACAAATGTATATACAGATCACTAGACTTACTAGACATATACATAACACACAATTCAGAACATATATGTTGTAATATTTTTTGGTAATAAAAAGGAACCAAGCTCTAATACCGTCTACAACATGCATGACTCTTGGAAACTTGATATGATGAGTGAAATAAAAATAACAGAAAATGAAAAGAGTATTGTATGATTTAATTTTTATCAATATATCAAATATATGAACTAGAAAAAATAAACTAATATACAGAGTAAAAAAGAGAGAGAGAAGTCACTAGAGATTATGGGAAAGAGAGTGGATAATTATCACTTACTGGATATAGAGTTTCTGTTTCAGTCATGAAAATACTTGAGAAATAGACAGTGGTAACAGTTCTAAATGGCAAGTGTAGACTACACATATTTTATCACAATAAATTTTAAATCTTCATGTCCATACCTTTTCAATCTGTATACAGAACAGATAGTTCAAGAGGCTAGACTTTGTGAAGAGAAATGTGGCATCAGTACTGAAGGAAGACTGACTCATCATCAACAACCTGTATTACGCAGATGACATAACCTTATTTGCTGAGATTGAGGAGGCCCTGAATCATATGCTACAGAGTGTGAAAGACTGCAGTTTCTCATATGGAGTGAAGATCAACATCAAGAAAATGAAGATTCTCATCATTGGGTCAATTGACAGCATTATGATAGATGGAGAAGAGACTGATATTATTAACAATTTCAGTTTGCTCACCTCCACAATTAACACTCTTAGAACATGCAGTTGGGAAATCAAAAGATAAATTGCATTAGGAAAATCTGCTGTCAGGGACCTCTCCAAAGTGCTAAGGAGCAAACATGTCAATCTAGAGACTAAGGTGTGCCTTATTTATGCTATGATCTTTGAAATTATTTGCGATGCATCAGAGAGCTGGACAATGACCAAGGATTACAGAAGAAGAATTGATGCCTTTGAGTTGTGGTGCTGGAGAAGAGCATTAACCAAAAACTGTCAAAAGAACCAATTGGTCTGTCTTGGAGAGAATGAAACCAAGATACTTCTTGGAAGCAAGGATTTTGAGACTCCATCTCACATATGTTATGCATATAGCCAGGCACGACCAATCTTTGGAGATGGATATCATGGTTGGAAGGGTGGAGGGATGGCGCAGGTGAGGAAGAACCTGGATGAGATGCATTCGTACAGTACCTAGAGTAATGAGGATAGGTTTGTCGGAGATAGTGGGATTGACTCGGGATAGAGCAGGGTTCAGAGGTATTGTGGAAAAGATCACATGAGTTGTAGTTGACTTGATGGCACATAACAACAACAACAACAATAAAAATGACTTCTAGGTGAAATCTAATGACTTCTAGGTGATAGTAATGACTTACTTGTAGTTGTTATTTTTTAAAAGCTTAAATAAAGCTTAGGTCTTCAGTAGGTGTTGCCTTAATACTGTTTACATCCTTCATTCTTTCTCATTTATCACCAGTCAAAATATTGATCTCTAATGATGTTCCACACACTTCGACTCCACCAGAAGCTCTATGGGTGAAGGATGGGCAATCTCTTCCTGTGCAGTTTACTGCCTCTGAAAGCTTGTGAGAGGGTCAGCTGTAGGTAGTACCAAACTGGCAACAAACAACAGGATCATTCACATTTAATGCTCCTTATCTCTTTGTTTTCAAAATCTTTAAGGTAGAACCAGGGCTTGAAAGATTCCGTTCTAGTACACTTTTGTCATAGAAAAGCCAAAAAAATCCATAATATATACATTCCATTTTCTAGGATTAGGATAATGGTTCACTAGAAGTGTGAATTACTGACATTGCTATGAAAGCACTCTTCCCCACACTTGTCATTGTGGTGTGCTGTTGAGTCAGAACCGACCCACCGCTGACCCTCCAGTGGATTTTCAGAGGCAGTTGATTTCACAGGAGGAGATCGTCCTTCCTTCTCCCATGGAGCAGCTGGTGGATTTGAACTGTGTGCCTTTGGGATTACAGCACAGCTTCTTGACACAAGGCAACTAGAGCTCTCCACACTTAGCTCCCTGATTTTCCTATATACAATTATAAACACATCGATATTCATCTTAAACTTTCCCCAGACTTTCTGTTGAACATGGTTTAGCAATATAACATAACAAAGCAAAACACAGCATAACAACATACCATACCATACCATACCATACCATACCATACCATACCATACCATACCATACCATACCATACAATACCATACACTCCTGCAGAACTTCCTCTGTTGTTATTCTCTCTGCTTGCTAAGATATTTCTGTTTCCTAGCCTTCCATTTATACACCTTTTATCCATGTTTCAGAAAAAAAGTGTGTCTTTATTTCAACCCACATGCCAATCTTTCCAAAGCAAATCTCTATTCAATGACAGTGTTCCAAATTCTTTCACAACCACTATAACTTTCTATCTCTGCAGGTATCATTATTCCCAGTTTAAATGTTATGAGCCCGAGGCTCAAATAAATTATTCCTGATTACACAGCTAATAAGTAAAAAAGCTGACATTTGATACAATAATTCAAGATCATGCCAAAACCCAAGCTCTCATCTTTGTAACATGATAGTAATCTCATTCCCATTCTCAGAACAGTGCTTCAACACAAAACATTTTTTATATTAAATTCAATAAGTTCTTGTCAGCTGTCTATCCTTCTCTTTTATTCTTCGTATTTGGCAAATTTGATCACATCATTTCAAAAATCCTCACTTGAATATCATCACACTCTATATTCTACTTTAATATCTCATCTTGCCTTCAACCCTGAATTTTTTTCCTCTTTACAACAGCAATTCCACAATTCCTTCCAAATTTCCTTATAAACTACTTCCCTCTGTTGTTGTCAAGTACCATTGAGTGACCCTATGAATGAAAGACCTGAATACTTGTATGACTTTGATCATTTCTCCATGTTCTTAGAGTTTCC
>NW_006399764.1:1522076-1523586 GCF_000299155.1 Elephantulus edwardii | reverse complement strand
TGGTGAGAATCTTTGTCTTCTTGACATTGAACCTCAATCCATATTGAAGGCTGCAGTCCTTGACCCTCTGCAGCAATTCCTTCAGGTCCTCCTCAGTTTCAGCAAGCAGGGTTGTGTCATGTGCATAATGCAGATTGTTCATAGCTCTTCCACGAATTTGATGTCGCATTTCTCCTCATAAAGTCCAGCCTCCTGGATGATCTGTTCTGCATACAGTTTGAAAATGTATGCAGACAGTACACATCCCTGGTGTACGCCCTTCCCTTCCCAATTTTGAACCATGCAGTCTTTCCTTGCTCTGTTCTGAGATCTATATCTATCTAATCTATATCTATATATCTATATCTCTATCTCTATCTCTCTATCTCTCTATCTCTATCTCTCTCTATCTCTCTATCTCTATCTAGAACTAGATCTAGATATCTAGATCTAGATTGTTAATAATAGCAACAAAAGTATCAAAGATAGATATTTTTCCAATACCATTTTTTTGACAGTCAAAGTGAAGTAATTCCTTAAGTCCCCAAATGAATAGAAGTTCATAACCATTGAGTCCATGCCAATTCATGACCTCATAGATAACACATTTACACTGCTATTTAGTTGTACAAGCAGAACAAAAACATCATATGCTCTGACTCCCAATCCAGCAATTAAAAATGGTGGGACACTTGCACTGTGTACATCTGATTTATGAAATGCTTGTGATTTTGAGGTTCAAATACCAACGAATAATTAGGTTATGAGCCTTCCATTTATTTGTTTAATTTATTAGCTTTCACTTGAAAACACAAAGTTATTGATAGCCTTTCCAAGAACAGGATCACATATCCAGTAAATATTCTGTGATGAGAATGCTGACAACAATGAGAATAATAAACACTCACGAATGTAAATTACATGGAACTCATGGGACCCATGAAATCCAGGCAACTTGAAAAAAAACTTAACATTTATAAAATAAATAATTAGATGTTGAAACTCATAATATCCATTTCCCTAACATAAGAATCAGCAGGTTATAGGCATTAAAACAATAACTGTCTATTATTCTCAGTAGAAAAGAAAATAAGCACGCAAATAGCCACCTTTGTAATATATGCAAACTGTGAGTCTAGATAAAAATGTGATTGTTTTAAAGCTTTTAATTTTTTTTAATGTGTTGATTCAGGTTTAATGATACAGGCTTAGGCTCACAGGTCTTACCTTTTGTGTATTTTTTCATTAAGTTATAAGAGTATGAAGCTATCTTACTGGTAATAATGTTACATGATTTGTTCACAAGATTATCACAATCAGACTGGGGTTTCCTTATGCTTAGTCTTGCTATGTAGATTTGGCTGAAAACAGAGAATACCAGAAAAGTATTCACTTGGGTTTTGTTGACTATGCAAGGGCATTAAACTATGTGGACCATAACAAATTACGGATAACAATGAGAAGATGTGAAATTCCAAATCACTTAACTGTGCTCATGCAGAATCTGCTCACAGACCAAACAGCAGTTATT
>NW_006399764.1:1518600-1520427 GCF_000299155.1 Elephantulus edwardii | reverse complement strand
AATTTTGTAAATAAACTAGTATTTTAAAAAAGTAAAATAGAATATATATGAATGATTGTATGAAGCACAATGTAAATGAAATTTTATATAAAATACCATGTATATGAATGAAACATCCTGTAAAGGTATTATTATATGAAAATTAAAAATACTTTTTAAAAATGAGACCTATGTGAAAAAGGATGACGCCAAGTAAAGTGCACAGGTGGAAATGTTCTCTTCCTGTCATACATTATTAACTGCTTTAAATCAGCTTCAAAGTTTCGGAGAGAAAGAAGACTGACTTAGACAAGTAACAGTATCTCTGCTCCTATCACAACCACTGTTTCAGAAAAGGTGTATAGGGAAGAGTAAAAAATGACTTTTATTGTGAGACAAGCTAAGACCTTGAAGATTAGGATCACAGCTTCAAACTTGATTCTGATCTCAGAAAATTGATTGTACCCATTAGGGATAGTGCTGTGTTCCAGCTTCCCAACAACAACAAAAACAACAAAAAGTAGCAGCTCTCTTTTCTCTGCATTACTGGAATACCAAGGAGTTTTACATAAATTTCTAAAGAAACACTTCAAAAAGTAAAAACATCTTGAGTTAATTCTTAGTATTGTCTAACCCACTTTTACATTATGAGTGCAAAAGATGGATTATAACAGGAATTTATGAATATTCAGAATGAATCTTCCTATATGTTATGGGGGGGGGGTGAAGAAGTTATGGATATAATTGACTGTGCTTTATAATGGATTTAATCATCCCAAGAAATCTGAGCTTGGTAGTGGATGCTGCATAAAAAGTCAGGATAGCAATGATGTTCACATGTGAAGAGTAGAAACTAATGGCCTCGACAGTCTTTTCTGCAGAGCCACCTCTGACACCTCACAGGTGTGGACTTAAGAGGAGTTATGATTGCTTCCAGATCAAGTTAAATATTGAATAACTTTTGACCAAAATGTCTGTTGCATAGAAATCATATTTAAAATCAGCTAATTCATGTGTTACATGTTGTTGTTAGGTTTCATCACTGCAACAATGACTCATAATCCTTTTATGAACAACAGATTGAATCCTGCGTGATTAATATTACCACTAAATCCTGAAGGCACGTAGTTTGAATCCTGGCAGTTCCAAGAGAACAAGATGGGCAATATTCTCCCCTGTTATTAACTGCTTCAGAAAACCCACTGGCGGCGTTTTGTTGCTGTTGTTGTTGTTGTTGGGTGCTGTTGAATCGAATACGATTTATAGCAATCTTATGACAAAAGATCTGAACCCAGTCCTGTCCTGTGCCGGCCATATAGTTCCTGATACACAAGAGCCCAATGCGACAGTCCCCATGTCAGTCCACGTGGTTGAGGGTCTTCCCTGCCTTCATCAATCTTCCACCCTTCCCAACACTATGTCCATCTCCAAGGAATAACACCTTCTAGCAACATGTCCAAAGTATGTTAGGCGAAGCCTCATCATTGTTGCCTCCAAAGAGCACTCCAGCTGCAACATCTCCAAGACATAGCTGTCCATTCTCTTGGGCATCCATGGGATGTTCAGTGCTCTTCTCCAACACCACAGCTCCAAGGTATCAATTATTTTTATGTCATCTTTATTCATTGTCCAGGTCTTGGATGCATAGTTAGTAATTGGAAAGATGATGGCCTGAATAAGAGCGCTTTAGTCATCAAGCTGTTATGACTACTCCTCAATAATTTGGAAATGTCCCTAACTACATATTTCCCAGTGCAATGTGTTTTCTTATTTCCTAACTGTTCGTACCAAGGGCGTTAATTGTGGATCCAAGCAAGATGAAGCTGTTGACAGTTTTAATCTTCCCTC
>NW_006399764.1:1517340-1517890 GCF_000299155.1 Elephantulus edwardii | reverse complement strand
CAGAGTTTAGGGCTGTTGTACACAGAGTCACTATGAGTGGCAGGCAACTCAACAGCACATAACAACAACAACAATTAAGATGACTAAGGTGCAGAGTAGAGTGAGGGGAAGAAGAGAAATGGAAAGAAAGAAAGGGTGAGAAAAAGCAGTTCAAGCAAATAAACATACATATCTGAGGAAGAGAAAAGGTTCTATCTCTGAGACAGGTTTGTGTGGGCGAACAAACTAAGTGAAAGCATCAGGCTTACACTTGAATGACCCAATTGCTATGATACGCAACCAATTACAAGCCAGTACTTTTTAAAAAATATTTAAATTTATTATTAATTTCAGTAAAATTTACAGAGACTTTGGATTTCCATTCATTCATTATTGCACATTTCTTCCCTCCCAACCCTCCCCCCTAGTACACTACCCTCTTGGAAAAGTAAAAGAAAAATTCTTTCATTGTTTTACAAACATTCCCCCAGGTACACTCCACCATGCAGCCTTCGCTCTAGACTCCTGTCATGACAAAAATACCTAACCACATATCCCTTTTAAACAGTTT
>NW_006399764.1:1502569-1516895 GCF_000299155.1 Elephantulus edwardii | reverse complement strand
GCCAACATTTGTTGCTTGCTATTCTGTTAAATTTTGTTATTCTTACTGGTGTGAGATAATATATAAACTTTTTTAGCATACACTTTTTTCCATAATGAAGGTTGTGTGTAACCTTTGATCTTCACCTTGAAGTACTTCAAGTCTCCTTCACTTTCAGCAGTCAAAACTGTGACATCTCTTTATTCCAAGGTGTTAATGTGTCTTCCTACAATCTTTATGATGTAGTCTGATCTTCGTCTAGTCTGGCTACTAGGATGATTTGTAGAGTTTAGAGATTGAACAAAACCCAAGTTCGGACTCATTGCTGTAAAACTGAAACTGGCTTATAGCTTACCCTCCAGTGATTTTCCAGAGGCTGTAAATTGCAAGGAACAAGCCCACTCATATTTCTCCTGCAGAGATGCTTGTGGATTTGAACTGGCAGAGAGGCATCACCTTTGTGTTGATAGCACAACACCTACAGACTAATCTACCAGAGCTCCTTACAGATTGAATAAACAGGGTGAGAGGATTCAATCATGAAGTACACTTTTCCCAGTTTAAACCCTCATGGCATCCTTTTGTTCAATTTCTATGAGTGCTTCTGGGTCCAAGTCCAGATTCTACAATCAAGTTTCCTGGAATTTCCATTCAGTGAAATGTTATCATGTGATAATGCTCATAAGTCCAATGCCTTTGCAGAGTCAATAAAACACAAGTTAACATCTCTCTGGTATTTTATGTTTTCAGTCAAGATTCATTTGATATCAAAAATACTATGCTTTGTTTTGAATCTGGCTTGATTTTCATGAAGGTCCCTGTTTATATAGTACCCCTGAAACAATTACTAAATTAGAGATTTACCAAGGCATTTAGTTATATAGATAAGTATATACAGAGAGATACCACGTTAACTACATGTAACAGACGCTGTGTTTAAATACTTGTTATCCTCTTAGAAAGAGGAAACACTACTAAAAGCTTTTAGCAATAGTATACACTTACATGCTCATGCTCAAAGAAGAGCTTGTGGAATCAAGAGTAACAGTGAAAATTGTACTGGGGATACATCCCACTGATATCTACTGGTAAACTCTGCTCTGTCTCTGATTTGAATTTCAGCAGAGCATGCTTCATAATCTCAGTGCTGTACTTGCAGGTCTGAAACAGATGACATTACCAGGATTGCTTAAAGCCTCAAAGGGACCTCAAATCATTGTTATGTCCAGAGACGTCTTTTTTTGTATACATATCCATGAGGGTTCACTGGATTAATTCATTTTTTTCTCTTCATCTTATTCTGTATTTTGTTAAAGGAGCCATGTGTTACCAACATCAGAATAGCCATGGAGGTATCACATTTTGCGGATAATGAGACAATTATGAAATTCATTTAAGGCTTCTGAAAAGGGTAAACAACAATATATTTACAACACACCAGATGGCAAATGGATTTCATGTTTATTTTATATGTTCATGCTAAAATCTTCAGTACATTTTGCATTTCATTCGTCAAGGTGGTTTTAGAACAGCAGTGTGCTTGTTTGGATGGATGCCTCTACAATTTATGAAAAGGGATGGAGTCAAATATTTCTATAATCATGTATAATTGTCAAATATTTGTGTTAGCTGTCTTATTTGGTAGTATTGCATTTAATATATTTTGACAAAGCCTTTCATAGGTATTTTTTACCTTAATGACTTTAAAACTTGAATATTGTTTATTAAACAAAGGTGGGTGATTTTAATCTATGGCCTTCAGGCCTGGTTTTAATTGTTTTTGGTCAAACATTCTTCTAAGTGGTATAGCTCTGGTCTGTCCTTTTACTGTACTTGGGTAACTTGTGTTGCTGTGATGTTAAACACTGTGACACTGATTTGCCAAATGCAATAATGGTTACCCATGGTGAACAGTGTTTGGTGGAGCTCCCTGATTAAAACAAGCTTGGAAGCAGGAGTGGCATCCACTTTCACAATAGCTTGTCTCTGGAAATTCTATGAACTTGGAAAACAATGAAAGTTATACAAATGTTCAGGTCTTTTGTTCATAGGGTCACTATGAGTCATCTATGACTTGATGGCACTTAACAACAATAACAATACTATTCTCATGGAGTTAGTTGTACTCAGTGACTGGCCTAGTTCCTGTTTTAACTGAAACATTTTAGGCCAGCCACCTATTTGGGCTAAGTAAATGTAAAAACAGAGGGAACAATTGTTATAAAAGAGTCTGTTCAACAAATGTTGCTGATATAATTAGATAACCACATGCAAAAGAATGGTGTGAACTCCTACTTCATCCTAACCAAGAAATCAACTCAAGATGGATTACAGAGGCAAATAAATGGGTTACAATAATAAAGGGCTTCGAAAAAAACTTTGGTGTTGATTTTTATCAAGAAGTGTTTTATTAAATGTGATAAGAAAAGCATAAGCAACATGCCAAACACTGATGAATTGGATGCTAAGTTAAAAAGTAACAAGTGAATTTAAGCATACCATCGTGAACGTGAGAAGAAAATCCAGAGTTGGAGAACATGTTTCCATAGGGCACTAATGAAGAATCTGTATCATGAATTTATTAAAAAATCTTCTAACTTAAGAATCAAAAGATGACTCTCTCACCTCAATAGCAAAGGATTTAAACAAATTGTTAGAAAAACCCAACAGCACAACCAAAAAACCCAACATAGAAATGTCTAAAAGTCACATGAAAGATATTTAATGCCATTAGTCATGAAAGAAATCAAGCATTTTAGCCTCAATGAGGTGCCAAAATGTGCTCACCGGAAAGGTAAAAATGAAAACAACACATAAATAAAGACTGGGGGTCATAAAACCTAGTTATGATATTTTTATAGCATAAAATAGTCTCACTTTGGAAAGCAACTTGGCAGTTTCTCAACATTTTTCATGTAAGCACTATATGACATCAGTTAACACTAATATGCTCAAGAGAACTGAAAGCCTATATCCACAGGTAAACTTGTGCAAGAATGTTCATACTAGTAGTTCTGCTAATAGCTGAAAGTTGGAAATAACTTAAAGGTTTATCAAACGAAATTGGTAAACCACACAATAGAATATTGAGAAATAAAAAAGAAGCATGTTTGTATGCGACAGCATGGATGAAACTGAAATCATAATTAAAAGTAAAATCAGTGGACATGCTAACACATATGATTCAGTTATGAGAAATATGCTCTATAGGAAATTTAACCGCTGCCGTTTTACATGACATTGAGTCAGCCATAAATCATGACAACACTACGAACAACAGATCAGAATCTTGATTCTACACACCATCACCATCCTGCCAGGCTCAAACCCACTGTTGCAGCCACCATCTTGTAGGTGTCCTCTCTTTGATTAACTCTCCGTCTTTCCCAGCATTATATCATTTTCCAAAGACCAGTCTTTCTTGGCAACATGTCCAAATTATGTAAGACAAAGTTCTTAGAGATAGAAAACACATTACCAGTTGCCAGAGCCCGAAGGAAGGGATAGTGCAGCATAACACCCAGTGGCTATACGGCTTCTTTCTGGGGTGATAAAAATATTGTAAAGTTAAATAGTGGTGCCTTGTTTACTGAAAGTGAGGATGACTAGAAGCATTTCCTATGGAAGATCAAAGATACAGTCTTCAATATGGATTGCATGTCAATATCAAGAAGAGAAATTTCCTCAACATTAGGATGTTAAGCAATATCATGATAGGTGGGGAAAAGACTGAAATTGTCAATGATTTCATCTTAGAGGATCCACAATTATCACTCTTGGCACCAGCAGTCTAGAAAGAAAAAGTTATGTTGTGATGAGAAAGTTGGCTGTCAGGAACTTTTTCAAAGGACTGATGTGTAATGGTGACAGTTTAAAGACTAAGGTGTACCTGATTCAGACCATGGGCTTTTCTACAGCTTGCAAGGCATCTGTGAGCTGGACAATCAAAAAGGATGACAGAACTGATAATTTTGAGCTGTGGTGTTGGAGAAGAGTATTCAATAGCTCATAGAATCCCAAAAGAACAAAACAAATAAGCCTTGGAGTTAGTACAGCCATGGTTCATATTGGAGGCAAGGATGACAAAGCTTCCTCTCACATAGTTTGAGGCTGTTGCGAGGAGGGACTATATATTGGAAATCGACATCTTGCTGTAAAGATAGAGGGTCAGTGAAAGGAAAGACAACCCTCAGCGAGATGGACTGACACAGTGATGGCAGCAATGGGTGATAGTATGTCAGAGAAGATGAGGATGGCGCAGGATAGGACAGGGTTCATATCTGCTGTCCATAGGGTCACCTTGAGCCATATTGACAGCACAGAGGAAGAGTAGCAACAACTGCACACATATGTGATTTAATGGAAAATCAATAAATTCTTCATGCTAAAAGGGTAAATTTTATGGTGTGTAAATTACAGCTCAATAAAGATGTCACATATAAGTAATAGCAAAGAATATATATTCTGCCATGGAAGGACACACCATAAAGTAAAAAAACAAGTTTAAAAAACAGGTAGACAACATGCTATTATATACATAAAAAGGAGTCATGGTTATAAGCAAATATACCTATTTACATATCTTTAATAGATGATTAAACCAAGAGTTCAATTTTTGAAAATTCAATTTAAAAATCGTTCACTGAAGTATACGTGTTGAAATTGCTGTATGGGTAAATGTGAATATTTTCATTACAACAAAAAAATAATAATAATTTCCTTTAGGAAAGAAAAAGATCAAGTTTAGAGGGAGAGTAGAAATTATATTTCTCTAAATATTCTTTGTTTTGTCGATTTAACTTGAGAACCTTGTAAATGTTTTACATAATTATACCACAGAATTAAATTAAAAAGCAATTTCTAAGTACTGAAAGCTAGATTAAACAAATGAAGCTAACTTTGTATAAAGTAAGTGGTATAATAACACAAAAGCAGTTGCTTTCAAATTAGTTTTAGATATAGCAATAAAACTATGTTTCTCTGGTGGGATATATCCTAAAGACAAAAAGTTGTTGATGTGTATCATTGAGTCAAAAATGACCAATAGCTGACCCTCCTTTGGGTTTTCAGAGGCAGTTAATTGCATAGGAAGGGATTGCCCATCCTTCTACCGCTGTGCAGCTGGTAGATTTGAATTTAATGCTTTGGGGTTGTAGCACTGCTTCTTGCCACTAGGTCACCGGAGCTCCCAGAGTGGAAAGTGTTTTCACCTTTTTTGGTAAGTCTCTTGTTGGAGGAAGGGTTGATACTTCTATTCTGACACTCTTATGCTTACTGAGCCATAAAGCAAATTCATTATTAAAATGGTATCATTGGGAACAGGAACACTTTGGATTAGGAAAATGTAAATGCAGATATTGTTGTTATGTGCCTTGAGTCAGATGTTACTCACTGCAACCTTATAAACAACAGGTCTGAACTTTTCCCTGTCCTGTGCCACCTCTGACACACTTGCACTCATATTGACTGTGTCAGTCTATCTTGTTGTGAGTCTTCCTCCCTTTCACTGAATGTCCACCTTCCAAGTATGATGTCCTTCTCCAGGAATCGGTGTCTCCTAATCACAAAACCAATGTGAGATGAAGTTTCACTCTTTGTCTCCAAGGAGCAATTGTTTTCATTTTCACAGATCTTTGTTCTCTTTTCAGTTTCTGGATATTCAGTACTCGTCTCCAATACCACAACTCATAGTCATTGATTCGTCAAACACTGCCCAACCTATCAATGCTTATTAAGCAGTTGAGAAGCCCATAGTTTGACTCAGGCGCTCCTTAATCTTTAAACTGACATTACTCTGTAGTGCTCTGGAGAAATTCCTGACAGCAGATTTCCCCAATGTGATTCCTCTTTTGGTTTAGTTAAAAAACAAACAAAACAAAACACACACACAAAAAAAACCCACTTTTTTTTTCTTTTCTTATTTAAAATAACATACAAAGGAGCTTATAAAGGCTCAAAGATATCCATGTTTTTGTGGACATCTTTTGATTTCTTGACTGCCAGTGCCAAGAGTATTGAATATGGATCCAAGCAAGATTAAATGATTGACAACTTTAAGCTTTTCTTGATCTATAATGTTGTCTATTGGCCTAGTGGAGAGGATTTGTGGGGTTTTTTTTTTGTTATTGAGATGTTAGCTTTATTGGAGGCTCTAGCCTTTGACCTTCTTCAGCAAGCACTTCAAGTCCCCCCACTTTCAGCAAGCAAGGTTCTGTCATTTGAGTAACATAGGTTGATAATTAGTCTTCCTCCAATACTGATGCCACATTCTTCTAAAGCAAGTCCAGCTTCTTGACTGATTTGTTCAGAATATAGATTGAAATGGTTTTGTAATGGGCATTTGAGTCTGAACATAGCTGACCAGTCATTAGGTGTTCAGAGGCTATCAATTGCACTGAAAGAGATTAACCTTTGTTCTCCTGTAAAACAACCAGTGAGTTTGAATTGTGTGCCTGATGGTTGGCAGCACTTCCTACAATTAGGCTACTCAAACTCTCTATAGATTGAATATATACAAAGAAAGTATGCAACCTTAATGCACACCTTTCTTGATTCTTTTTATTTATATCATGAGTTTCATTTTCATATTCATTTAATTAATATTGTGAGATTTTTCTCTCCTTACAATCTTCTTGCTAATAACTGCATTTGTGGGAGTCTATAACTCAATTACTTCATGACTCATGCCCTAATATCTGCCTTTTAGATATCTAAGTTCTGATTTGCCCATGCCTCTCAAACCATCACTCTGAGGAAACAGTCATGTCCCTTTTGCTGAAGCATCCTCTGTGTTACGTGGCAACTTTGAGCATCTGTACCCACAACTGAAGTCCAGTCCAGTGCAAGCCATTAGGTTGCAGCAATCTACGCTAGCTCCGGACATGGATCTTTTTTTTATCTGGTTGGATTCTGGTCAACTCATTTACAGTCATCTGTGGGTAGGTAGGTTCAAAAGGACATCAGCTGCAGGCTCAGGACTCTACACTTCTCCCTGAGTTTCAGACCTATTGGTCTCCTCATTCAGCCAAAGCTCCTACAAGGGGCCAAATCAACATGTCAGAGGTCTTCACAGCTCCCAGCTCCTCAAATCAACAACCCCTCCTTGCTCATCCACACATGTGTGCTTGCTAGGTTGACATCATTGAAGGAACAAGTCCAACCTCAGCCGATTTCCTCATTGTATTCTTCCTACGTCCGCGCCTGTGGATCCAGGTGATCACTATAAATGAGCATCCTCCAACCTCAAGTCAGACGGGCACCAACTTTACCCTGTCTCAGAGTCAAACAGCTTATTCCAGTTTTGAAAAGACAGTTCCTTCATTTCCATTTTCCTTCTCTCTTTATCTGCTTGTCCTTCTTTCAAATATGTATCGCTCAATCAAAGTTCCAATGTGGGTCCACAAATCCATTCAAATGCAAATGCCTGAGTACTGGTTGGGACTCCTCTTTTCCCTTGACCAAGTCTTAACAGCCTCTGCTAGATTCTACTTTTGGCAAGCTTATCTTCTGGACAGAGAGATCTTCCATTTAGTACTTCAAATTCAGTACTGGCTGAAGGCAAAACTACACACTTTCTAGATCTACATTATCCAGTGTTCATTTATATTACTTTTTCCCCCATCCCTTTCCATTTTTTTTTTAAATTTGCATTAACCACCTTGTGCACTGCACTTTATCTGTGCACATTGCACCCCACACACAATCCCTCATACATGCTGTACTTCATACAGATAAGTACCACATATCTATGTCTATGATCTCACGGTCCTCTCAAGACCACACTGAGCCTCCCCCCAGTCTACCTTCCCTCACCCACACACCAAACTCCAACATGCCAGTAATCAACAGATGATGTGCTAATAAACACATATCAGTGTTAAGTGGTTATACATAATATAGTGTATATGAATGAATTAAATACAATGTAAATGTGTAATTGTGTGGAATACAGTGTACATGAATGAAATACATAGTAAACTATTGCATCAGAACAAAAAATGGGAGTGGAAAGGAAGGACTAAAAGCTGGCAAAAAGAGAGGATCTTTCTTGATTTTAAACTATATTGTGTTCCCTTGTTCTGTTCAGATGACAGCCTCTTGGTCTAGATACAGGTTTCACACCAGCACAATTAAGTGTCCTGGGATTCCAATTCTCCTCAGTGTTAGCAACAATTTGTAATGATACACACAGTCAAATGTATACTAAAAAACAAAAACAAAAACAAAAACAAACCAAAAAAAGCAACACAGATATTCTTCTTGTTCTCTGCTATCAGCCAAGATACTTCTAACATCACTAATGAAATTCCTGGTGCCCTGGCCTAGTCTAAAATCAGCTTGAACTTCTGGAAGTTTTTGTCAATGTAGAGTTTTAGCTTTTTAAAAATAATCTTCAAGACTTTGCTTGCATGTATTATTACTGATATTGTTTGATAGGTCCCACATTTTTTTTGAGAATAGGAATAAACGTGCATCTCTTCCACTCAGCAAGGCGGCTGTTTTCAAAATATCTTGGCACAGCTTTGTGATTCTTGTTTGTATTTGTTTGTTGGAATATGTCAAAAGGATAAAGAAAATCATTATATCAAATGTGCAAAGGACTGGAGCCAGAAAATTAAAAGGCCAGAATTCACCTGGGATTTTTCAAGCTGAAAGAAATTAAAAAACACATTCAAGCATTGGATTACAATACTGAAGGATTCCTCAGGCAAATCTTGAATGACCCAGGAAGCATCAAAAAATGATTGAAGGAATAAATAATATCAAAAAAGTACCAAAAATAAGTGACTGATACAAAGTCATTTCTGGAAGGAGAATATAATTCAGAACCAACGGTAATAAAGGATAAAGTCAAATGGCAGTGAATTCATTGGCCAAAAATAAAGTCCCAAGAAATGATGAATACCAATTATCATATTCCAACCAATATTAATGAGGTTAAATAAATTAAATGAAAAGTAGAAATATGTGTGATTGTTAATTTTATGCTAAAATAATGTTTATAATATATATTTTATGAATTACATATATTTGTACATGTGTATGGTTCAAAGTCAGGTAAGGAATGCGTCAATGATGCATCTTATCTCCATAGTTTTTCAATCTATATGCAAAAGAGATCATTTGGGAGGCTGGGTTTCAGATTTGGAGGAAGACTCATCAACAACCTACATTATCCAGATGATACAACCTTGCTTGCTGAAACTGAGAAGGACCTGGAATGCTTGCTATAGAAGGTCAAGGACTGTAGTCTTCAATATGTATTAAAGCTCAATATCAAGAAGATACAGATTCTCACCACTGGGCCAATTGGCAGCACCATGATGGATTGATAAGAGATTGAGATTGTAAACAGATAAAGCTTACTCAGCTCCACAATCAATACTTTTGGCAACAGCAGTTGGGAAATCAAAAGATGAATTGCACTGGGAAAATCTGCTGTCAGTGATCTCTCCAGAGTACTGAGAAGCAACGATGCCAGTCTAAAGACTAAGGTGCATACGATCCAGGCCATGGTCTTCACAATTACTTGCTATTCAACAGAAAGCTGTATAATAACTAAGGATAACAGAAGAAAAATTTGTGCCTTTGAGTTGTGGTGTTGGAAAAGAGTTTTGACATGCCATTGACTGCCAAGGAAACAGGTAAATCTGTCCTGGGGAGAGTGAAACCAAGTTTCTTCTTGGAGGCTAAGATTTTGAAGCTCCATCTCACATACTTTAGACACGTGACCAGTAGGGACTGGTCTTTGGAGAACATATCATACTTTGAAGGGTGGAGAGACAGCTCAGGAAAGGAAGATCCCAAATTAGATGCTTTGATACAGTAATTGGGACAATGAGGGTAAGAGTGTCAGAAGCAGTGAGACTGGCTCAGGATAGGGAAGGCGTCAGAGCTGTTGAACACAGAGTATATGAGTCATGGGTTACTTGATGGCACGTAACAACAATAACAAAAACATATAGAGAGATGTGCAACTATATACTCATAGGAAACCTATGAGCTGCAGGTGACTTGATGGCATATAACAACATAACAAATAGATAGGTGTGCAAATATATATACATCAACCTCTAATAAATATGTTGTATCAAATGTGTTCTATGGGACATCCATTTTAAAAATAATTTCTGACTAATACTTTATACCTAACTTGAAACATTTGCATATTCTATTTTCTGATAAGATGAGAAATGAAAACTTGACTCTTGTTATGAAACTGTGAATCAGTAGAACTAAAACTGATAGCACAAACATAAAGGCATAAAAGAATTGATATGTCTAATTTCTAGGATTAATACTTAATTTCACACATTTCAAGATTTAAAAAAATCATTTCCATAAAAATAAATTGATCTCACAAATGAAATTATTGAAATTATTTGAAATTTGGATTTTATATCCAAAAATGCACAATCATGAATAATAAGTCACATAAGTCAACTAATAACTGTATTAAAACTGTGAAATGAGCATCACTGGATCAAGCCAATTATAGTTTCAGCCTATAGGAACTCATGTTAACGAATAACAACTTCAATAACTATTTGCAAACAAGATTACCTTCAGAGGTACCAAAGGTGAGAACTTCAATAGATCTTCTTGGGTCACTTACTTCAACTACTATCACCCTGCTATATCAACTACTATATTAATTGCCAAAAACATAAAGGTGAACTCTTGAAAACATTACAGTCAACTGGAAGGGGGAAGAAATGTGAGTTATTATGTCTGAAATTATAGTTAACATTTCCTGAGACTTAATCATATAAGAATGAGAATGATAGAGCTGCCACTTGCTGGAGAAGGGAATGTTACGGAATTAGCTATCTAGACTATATCATAGGGTGTTTTCAACTCTAAAAAAAAATATGAGGAAAAGAAAAAAGTAAGCCATTAGCATATAGCTATGCATTTTAATGAGATAACAAATATATGTGCTTTCCATGTCTTAAATCACAATAAGACAAAGAAATGCGGCTGTCACTCCACTCAAGGAATTAATTTTGTTTGTGTGTTTAAGAAAGAGACAACAGTACATTGGGACACAAGGCAATAAGCTTATCTCTGAAAAGCCAAGACAGAATGAAAATAGCACAGTCCCTCACACCTCAGAGCAGAAAAAAAAAATCCATAGCCCCGCCTCAGTGTCGGTAGAGTTCCACCAATAGCAAGAGGTTCTGACTCACAGGCTCACCGTTACAGTACCAGTAATGGGGTTTATTAGGAAAGGAAGTTGGAGATGGGGATGGCAAAGATAATCACCCCAAATATGTCCAGGTTTTAGCCCAAGTTTCAAGGCATAATTCCTCAAGTAGTCCAGGCTCTGGTTTCAGTTCAGCAGTCAAATCCAAAACATACAGCAAAGTTTGCCTCAAAGCAATTATAAGCCAACTCTCTAAGCATCCAGCAACAGCCAAATCTTGTGGTCAGCACAAATGTAAGAAACTTCAGGTCATACCTTGCCACCGTTTCTCCACAGCAATTCCACCATCATCAGGGTCTCACGAACAGGGTTGGCTCTAGTCTCCCTCAAGTCTTGCCACCACAGGTTTTACTCAGTTCAAGTCTTGCTACCCAGTATGAGAAGCACTCTTTAACTACGTAGTCTCACAGCTGTTGGTGATTACAAGGCCATGATGATTTGCAAGACCATGTGTCTTCAGTTAAGGTAGCTGGAGACCAGAGGTGGGTAACTGTAATGTCTAAAAAATGCCAACTTGTAAGCTAACACCACAAGAAAAACTACTTTGGAGAAGATTCAAATGATGACATAAACAATCTATAGTTTAGACTATTCTTTGTCTATTATCCCTGTCATCAAGCATTAGTACTTTTGCCGGTAAAGGAGGAAAAGAAATCATGGGCTTATAATAAACAGCACTTATATTCTCCACCTTGCAAACAATTTATTTAAACTGGAGAATACTAGAACAACCTGTGTTACTGAATATGCTAATTTATTCTAATGATAATGAAATAGAGTCATGGAGAAGTTATTAAGTTGCAAATTATCCAAGAGATTTTAGTGATGGATTAATAGCTGAACTAGATTGAGGTATATGAAAATTATATCCAGATACTTTCACACGCAACACAGAGAGAACAAGTCTTGGATTTTTTTTTTATCTTTTCAAACTTGCTTGAACATCACTTTATCATGTCTCTATTCTTACCATTCCAAAATTTTTTAAAATAACATACATTTAATTATAGGGAAAGTAAATATGCCTCATGAAGTCACTGATATCAAAACAACAGAATTTCATGACAACAACAGACCTCATGGCTTTCATTATGCTGTCTCAAACCTCATTCTGTCTACACAATCTAAGTGAATTACTAGTCCCTATAAAACCACATTAACTTGGCATGAAAACAAATTCTTGATGCTTTGATATCTGCTTTACACTCAATTTCATGATAGATAATCTGTGAAAATGTAACAGAAGAGGTCTCTGGTGGCACAGTGTTTAAGCTACAAGGTTACTAACCTAAAGTTCAATAGTTAGAATCCACCATCCTCCCTGCAGGAGAAAAATTTGCTAGCATGTGTCTCTAAAGACTACAGCTTTGAAACCCTCAGTCATAGACTGAGTTATTTTATGTTAAAATCTTCTTAATAGCAATCAATGTGAACATTTATCATAGAGCTTTTTAAGGAATAAAAATACTTATTTCCATTCATTCATATATAGACTTACATTCATACAAATTCATACTGTGAACTTCAAAATTTCAATAGAATTAAGAGTGTGCTTAACAAAGAAATGGGTCTTAGCATGAGAAGGAATGAGCTCCATCTAGACTCTTTCATCTGAAAGCAATTTGCCCTGGAAACATTCATCAGTGTTGAGAGGTTCAATTTCATTACCTGTAAAATGTAAAATTTAAATGAATAGTACTCAAGATCTTTTCTATCTCCATATTTTGCATACCTTCCCTTGATGTGAGGGTATACTAGATATTTCTTATCAGAAATTCTTGCTTAGCAATATTGACAAATGTCAAGTCAATAATAGGGATCCAGAGTTTAAAATACAATAATTAATGCATAATTAACATTCAATAATATACAGTAAGTATTATTATGTAGTAATTTAAAAGTATTTGTTGATTATTTGATACACTCAGTAAGAAAAAAATAGCAAATCAACTTCAGCTGCATGTTCCTGCTTATAATATTTATTGCTGAGGCAAATTGCTATGTATCAGAAAAGAATATGCTCTTTCCCTGTTCTTCGATTGCAACATTAGTTAAGTGATGTGTACCATTTGTCAGACTTAACAATAAAAATACATTAAAATTTTTTATCCAGTCACTGATTTTCCTGATGTATCTCTTGATAAATATGTCAAGACTGTGTGTTCTATCTTACTTTTGATTCTTGAAACTATTTAATAAGAATCGAGTGCTAGGAAACTAATTCACAATTGTTCACTCATAGGATGTAACTTGCTACTCTTTCACCCACAAAAAACCATAGTAAAAAGTGTGCTTAATCTTCTACATTCCGGAGCAAAATTCTCTACCATGACTCAAGACTACAACCAAACAATAGGCAGACATATCATGAACAGGAGCACCACCAGAAAGACCCATTTCTTCAAATGATCAACTATCAAAGCATAGAAAAGGCAACATTTGCCCAGGGATAAAGCTCAGAAGAAAGAAGAGATAAGACGGAAAGGTTCATGGAAAAGGAATCGTAGAAAGGAAGAGGGAAGAATGTAGGGATATTGTTATTGTTGTTGTTATTGTTGTTGTTGTGTACCATCAAGGAGGAACCAACCCCTAGCTGACCCTCAAGTGGTTTTACGAGGCTGTTAATCACACAGGATTACATTGTCCATCTTTCTCCCATGGAGCAGCTGGCGGACTTGAACTCCCTGTCTTCTGGATTGTAGACATTATAATTAATGTTATTTAAAAAGATATGTATGAATTATTGCATGAACTATCAATTTGCTTTGTAAGGTTCTTTTTAGAATTTTTTTAAATAATTTTAATGAACATTTACAGAGAATTTGGATTTCCATTCATTCATTGCTGCACTTCTCTACTCACCCAGCCCTCTCCCCCCGCCCCCCAGTTTGCTCCTCTCTTTCAAAAGAAAAAGAAAGACTCCCTCCCTGATACACAATCCCCCCGCACCCCTCCCACCACCCCAAGTACATTCCACTATGCAACCTTAATTGTGGACTCTTGTGATAACCATAATACCCTATCGTACATCGCTTTTAAATTATTCAGTCCCTCATCTGTTTCAGTGTATAACAACCATTTTAAGAAATATATTTCTCAATAATTTTGGCAATAACATATTTTTCTAAGCTTTATGATCTA
>NW_006399764.1:1475090-1502469 GCF_000299155.1 Elephantulus edwardii | reverse complement strand
CCCTATCATACATCGCTTTTAAATGATTCAGTCCCTCATCTGTTTCAGTGCAGTATACACAATTTATCCAGTTTTTCTCAGTCTTATCCCCACCCTGATATCAGTCCCATTTTACAGCAGTGGCACCAAATCATGCTAAAAAGGGGAGAGGGGAAATTTTTTTTTAATTATTTTATTATTTCATTCCTTGAAGTGAGTAGCTTGTCAGAGGGGAAGATATGAAAAGTTCTAAAGAATTTCACTTTATAGTTATAAAAAAATTTTATTTCAATTTAGAGATAATGTAAAGGTTAGTTTTAAAACATATGACTCTAAGGAAAATAATATTTTATACTCTATATCACTGTGGTGAAAATATAACTTACTAATATGTATAAATAAATACAACAAGTATTTCTGAGAAAAACCAAACATTCAACTTAGCTAATTGACTGAAGACTCTTCTTAAGGAAAGGCAGAATTCATCCATACACAAACACTGTAGAGTGAGAAATCATGTAATGCTACTGAGTCTGGTCAATTTAAAGGAATGTTTTCAGAATAAATATTTTAAAATTATAAAGTAGTATAGTGAGTGACATATATGGATATTCCCTTATTGCAATGTCCCTTCATATATCATGATTTTTCAGGAGTATTCTCATTTTGAAAGATGTTTTCCTAATAGTTATGAAGTATGAAGGTGACCGTTATGTCTCCAATTACTTACAAATGACTATTTGGGTGAGTTTCCCATAGGATGTAATGCAAGCTCCTTTTACTTAAAAGTAAAACAAGTAATATTAGTGCAAACTCATATGAACCATCAGATGCTATGCTAGATGTTGGATTTTTTGCTATAAAATTAAATGCCTTGGGATTCAGTCAGCAACAGTGTTATACCACCTTATCCTTGATTGAAAATGTATGTTTCTTGGGACCATGGTCAAGATTTGAGATTTTTCTACAACTTTTTCTGAGGTATTGGATTCAACTTGATAGAACAGTTTCTTTCTGATGATTTCGAAGAAATAAGGCCAGAGGTGCTGTTTAAAAGAAGACAGTACAAAACTCTTGAACACATCCCTATCAGGCTTTTCCATATGACCCTAGCTTGAAAAGGGTTTGGTTGGGTTTTTTTTTTCTCCAGTGTTCTGTTTCCAGAATTGTCTCCCCTTTCAATTCCTTCAGGAATGCACATCTATGAGTGCATCTCAAGCTGCATTGTTCATGTTTCCTCTGAAGACTTTTTGTTTGAGATTTTCCCTCTAAACATTGCCTATACAAGACTGTGGGCTTTGTATGGAAGAACATTATTGTTGAAAGAAATATTTTGGGGTTTTAATAACTCAGAATCTTATTTAGAAATAAAAAGATAAAACTTAAGCATTAAAACAAGAGGAGAGCTAACTCTCCTAGGCTAGCGAGGTAAGAGAATCTAGTTCTGTTGTGGTTATTAACTTTGGTAGATCAACTAGTCCTCATATACCAATTGCTGTTTCAATTTATACTTTAAGACTATATGTATTTTATTTAACGTCATAGTACTAGGGATATTAGAGCTAATGTTAGATGGATCTTGGCAGAAAGTAGAGAGTACCAGAGGAATGTCTATCTGTGCTTCATTAACTATACAAAGGCTTTTGACTGTGTGGATCACAACAAGCTGTGGCTGACTCTGAGAAGAATGGGAATCCCAGAACATTTGATTGTGCTAAGGCAAAACTTATACTTGGACCAAGAGGCAGTTGTCAGAACAGAGCAAGGAGACACTACATGGTTCAAAATCAAGAAGGGGGTCCGTCAGTGGTATGTTTTGTCTCCATACCTTTTCAATCTGTATGCAGAACAGATTATCTGAGATGCTGGGCTGTACAAGGAGGAATGTGGCATCAGGATTGGTGCGAGAATCATCAACAACCTGCATTATGCAGATGACACAACCCTGCTTGCTGAAACTGCGGAGGATCTGAAGCACTTGATAGAGAAGGTCAAGGACTGAAGCCTTCAATACGGATTGAAGTTCAGTATCAAGAAAACAAAGATTCTCACCACTGGACCAATTGGCAGCATCAGTATGGATGTTGAAGAGACTGAGATAGTTAACAGTTTTAGTTTACTTGGCTGCACAGTCAACACTCTTGGTAACAGCAGCCAGGAAATCAGGGGATGAATTGCATTGGGAAAGTCAGTTGTGAGGGACTTTTCAAGAATACTGAAGAGCAACGATGTCAAGCTGGAGACTAAGGTGCATCTGATCTGGGCTAAGTCTTCACAGTTACGTGCTAAGCATCAGAGAGTTGGACAGTGACTAGGGAAGATAGAAAGAGAATTGATGCCTTTGAGCTGTGGTGCTGGAGAAGAGTGTTGAATATACCATGGACTGCTAGGAGAACAAACAGGTTTATCCTGGAGAGGGTGAAGCTGGAATGCTCCTTAGAGTCAAGGATTCTGAGGCTTCATCTGACAGACTTTGGGCATGTTACAAGGAGGGACTGGTCCTTGGAGAGGGACGTCATACTTGGGAGAGTGGAGGGGCGGCGCAGGAGAGGAAGACCCTCGATGGGACGGATCGATTCAGTGATTGGGGTGGTGGGAATGAGTGTGTCAGAGACAGCGAGGTTGGCACAGGATAGAGCAGTGTTTAGGGCTCTTGTACATAGACAGGGTCACTATGAGT
Organism: Elephantulus edwardii; assembly: GCF_000299155.1. NCBI lineage: Eukaryota > Metazoa > Chordata > Mammalia > Macroscelidea > Macroscelididae > Elephantulus > Elephantulus edwardii. The sequence continues at coordinate 1,499,810 of NW_006399764.1, read as the reverse complement.
CGGAAGCGATTCAGTGGCACATGTTGTTGTTGTTGTTGTTGTTGTTATGTGCCCTTGAGTCGCTTGCGACTCATAGCGACCCTATGTACAACAGCCCTAAATCCTGCTCTATCCTGTGCCAATCGCACTGCCTCTGACACACCCATCCCGATTACCCCAGTCACTGAATCAATCCACCTCATAGAGTGTCTTCCCCTCCTGCGCTGTCTCTCTATTCTCCCCAGCATGATGTCCCTTTCTAAGGACCTGTCTCTCCTTACAACATGTCCAAAGTATGTCAGACGAAGCCCCAGAATCCTTGCCTCCAAGGAGCAGCCTGGTTTAACCCTCTCTAGGATGAATCTTTTTGCTTTCTTGGCAGTCCATGGTATATTAAATACTCTTCTCCAGCCCCACAGCTCAAAGGCATCAATTCTCCTTCTATCCTCCCTAGAACATTGTCCAACTCTGTGATGCATAACAAATGATCGCAGAAAACCATAACTTGTGTCAGATGCACCTTAGTCTCCAGAGTGACACCATTGCTTTTCAGTACCCTGGAGAGATCCCTAACAGCAACAATATTTGCATTTCATTTTTCTCCTACCAAATATCCCAGTTCCCAATACAGCCCTAATAACTCATCTCCTTTATTGATCAGAACTCATAAAAGAATGTCAGAATAAAAATACCAACCCTTCCTCTGATGGAATCTTCCCGATTAATTAAAAAGAGTTCAAAATTTTTCCTGCACTTCTTTTTTGCCTTTAGGGTGCACTCCACTAGGGAAGCACTGCTGCACTGCTGTATCTTAAACTAATTTGAAAGCATCCCATTTGTGGTATTATACTACTAACTTGATATACAGTTAGCTTCGTCTGTTTAATCTTGCTTTCAGTATTTAGAAATTGCTTTTTAATTTAATTTTGCTATACAATTATATAAAGCCTTTGCAAATTTCTCAAGCTACAGCTAGAAAACAGAATATTTAGAGTAGTATCATTTCTAGTCCTCTCCCTTTAACCTTGATCTCTCCCTCCTTCTATAGGTAATTTATTGGGGCTTTCGGTTATTACAAATAAAACCACACTTACCAAAACAATAATTTCAGCAAGCATAATTTGGTGAATTCATTTTCATTTAGGCAGCTCTGGTGACCTAGTGGGTAAAGCGCTGCTGCCAACCCCGAAACTTCATCCTCACACGGAGCAGCTGGTGGACTCAGACTGCCAGCCCTGGTTCTCAGTCTGACGCGTTATGCCTTATGCCACCAGGGCTCCTTAAGTTGGTTTAATAGAGAAAAAGGTTTCCTTTGGTACCACTGCAGTGTATTTGTTTATATGTAGGTGGTGATTTTAGTCTTGTTACTAAAGGAAGATAGAAGAAGGGCAATTCCATGTATTTGGGGCTAGTATGAAATGAAGTAGGAGATAGCTTTCCTTTATAATGGTTTATAACATCATTGTTAACATATTTGTGTTGTCATTATTACAGAAAAAAAGTATATGTAACCATATGTAAAACTTACTGTTGATGACTTAGTACCAACTCATGATCATCCTCTGTTGGGTTTCTAAAGCTGTAAAGAAAAATAAAGGAGCCTTCAGTAGATTTGAACTTGTGGAGAAGCTATCCTTTAAGTTAGCAGCACAAGTTGGTATGCGATATACAAGCAGACACTTGTGAAGACTTATCATGACTTTATTAAAGGGCAAAAATTGAAGATGACTCTTAATAATAAGTAAGTATATAATAACAAGATACAATGCCTGGGCTCTTTTCTTGTTTTATGAATAATTTATTTACTTGTTTTTCACTTTTCAAAAATTTTTTACTTTCAAAGAAATTACATATGACTCAGCTATTCCACTGCTAGGAATATATCCTTAGGAAAATAGAACTGAGACACAAGTGAAGATTTGTGCACTAATGTTCATAGCAGTGTTATTCACAATAGCAAGAACATGGAAACAGCCCAAATGTCCATCAACAAATGAATGAATTGAGAAATTGTGGTTTATTCACACAATAAGATATAATGTAACACTTAGGAGAAATTATTTTGGAAAATATAACATGGGAGAGATGGTAGGACATTATCCTGAGTGAACTAACTCAGTTTCATAAGGACAAATACTGCATAAGACCATTATTGTAAAACTAGAAAGGTTGCTAGTAATGTGTACTTTAAAGTCCAAAGGGGGAAAAGGGATAGGATGGGGTTAGAGTATGGGGAGGAGGAAAATCTGGAACATGGTAAGCAGAGCGAGAGGGTGAAGCAATTAAGAAAGACCCAGTTGAGACCTGAAAGGGTGGGGCAATGGTGGACATGGATCAATGGTGATTAATTCTGTAGCACACAATGTATGTGAATGGTAACATATAACAGTATGAATGGAGGAATGCGTGAAACACAATATGTATAAGCAAAACACAATATTTATTTTGTACTTAAACCAACATAAAGTTTAAAACAAATAAATTTTAGTTTTAAAAAGTTTTTAAAACTCAAATTATAATTGAGTTTTAATCCAATCATTCACAGACACTTTGTTTTGTAACCCTGATTTAAAAATGATTAACATAAGATATTAATGCAATGTCCAGTCAAACCCTTAATAAATATTTCCTTTCCCTTCATCCAATTTGTTTATTTATTAAAATTTGCTCCCTCTCCCTTCCTTCTCATCCTTATTAATCCCCAAGACAGATTTTATTTGTGTGCAAACTTTTCCTTAGCTTTTGATATTTTGGGTCTTATACCATAATTGTTCTTTTGTGATCAATTAGAGTTAATTTTAAAACGTTATTGCTAATCTGTTTTTATCATAACAGCTATTTCTTACAGTGGCTTTCTATTTGAAGCATATCAGATATCCAGTGTATAGTGCATAATACTGAAACCTCATCCCCTTATAACCAAAGCGAGAAAAGAGTAGTGCCTGGAAATAATGTTCTCAGGGGGTGGAGTGGGGGAATAAAAACATAAAAAGTGGTGGGAGATACTAGAGGGCTGAGGAAAATGTGCAAGAAAAAATGAATGAATGAATGAACAATCCAACTCTTCTGTAAACTTTTATTAAAATCATAATTTTTTTAAAAATGGGGAGGAGAATGAATGCATTAATTAGGTAGGACAAGACTCATACTTCTGATAACAGCCCAAATGAATGTGTATTCCAACAATCCAGCAGCTCTCATATTACTTAAGATGCTCTATACAAAAAGGTTAAGAAAATAATCTTTATTTTCTTTTTCTATCAGGGTTTTCAGTAGCCAAAATCCTCAAATGATCAATTTTTGTCTTTGAGTTTCTGCATCCTGCCAATAAGTGCCTATTACAGACGTGATCCACCCTGCCAGGGAGGATGCAGGACCATGGCAAAGCCTGCCAGTTTATGATGTCCTGGTCTTGGGGTTTCTCTGGAATGGAATCCCCAGCTGTGAGTCTTATCTGGCTTCATTTCTGCCACAAAAATCACTGATCCCTTTTTTCTGAAACCTAATTATCTCCCAGTTGGCAGATAATGAATAGATGAACTAATCCTAGCTAATGTGATAATTGGGACAGCAGGAAAGCCTTTATTATATAGAGGCCTGGAAAACAAGGCCAAATTGTTTATTCATTGTAGATTTCATCTCATAATAGATGCTGCATAAAGCTCACCACAGCATTTTAGGAATGACTTCTAACAGGAAATCTTTGGCCTGAGTCAATTGTTTGGCCAGGACATCGTTTTCTGCATCGCTTGTACTACATGTCATTCTACAGCTTATACCTTCCTTCTGAAACTCCCATTTGTAGGACTACCTAAAATTCCAAAGTGCATGTGTACAAATATGCCCACTAGGTTAAAATAACATGAGTTTCTGTTTAAGGTGCATATAATTTCTCTCATCTGTTTTTCTAAGATGCTTTTTATTTCTCTACTTATCTGTTGGAGCTCTGGTGGCCTAGTGGTAAAGAACTGCACTGCTAAATTCAAAACAGGCAGCTTGAATTCACCAGCTGTTCCATAGGAGAAAGATGGGAAAACTTCCATGCAATTTACAGCCTCTGAAAACCTGTTAGATGGTCAGCAACAAGTCAGTATGGCATGAAAACAACAACAATATATTGGAAATAGTAATTTGGAAAGTATTCTTATAATCCTTAAGGCTTCTCTAATATTACCATGTTTCAAACCATGATTATTTTAATCATTATATCAAAAGAACTCTGGTGGCCTAGTGTTGAGAAATTGTGCTACAATCCCAAAGGCACACAGCTCGAGGCCACTGGCTGCTCCGAGGAGCGATTAACTGCCTCTGAAAACTCACTGGAGGGTCAGCTGTTGTTGGGTTCTGACTCTATGGTACATCACAACAACATACCAAAAAAGTCTGGAGGCAACACTCTAAGTAACCTAGTTTACAAGAATGTGACCACATTTATAGAGATGATAGCAAACGACTTATTTAAATTTTATTTATAGTTGTTGTTGTTGTTGCTGTTGTTGTTAAGTGCCGTCAAGTCACAGGAAACTCAAAGCAACCCTATGAAGGAGAGTCCTCGACGCTTGGGTGCCTTTCATCCTCTGTCTAGGTTCATAGAGTTTCCGGAGGCAAGCTATTACGGAAGTGGATGCCACTCCTCCTTCCAATATTTATAGTCAATAAATTATAAAAGACAATATACCAAGAGATGAAAAAATAATACTTTAAAATAAATACCATTGCATTGCATTACACATTCAATATATATGAAAGTTATAATGCTTGCCACAAATATAACATATTACAACCATCATCTGTCAGTTCATCTTAGTGTAGTCACTGTGTGTTACTGGAAATTCTGATACTGATATTTCAGATACCAACAGGCTCACTCATAGTAGATGTAATTCAGCAGAGCTTCTTTACAAAGAAAGACTAGGTACAAGGGCCTAACAATCTATTTCTAAATTAAGTGGACAATAGAAACCTTAAAAATAGAAAAAAAAATGTGCAGAGGAACATAAAGAAACTGTTGCAAAAGGAAACTAGGAAATTCAAGAAAGATGAAAAAGAAGTTATAGAAAGAGGGGTATCTTCAGACATGTCTGATGGGTCTTGACTAAAGCACAACATACCATAAAGATAGTTATTTGTGTTTTGTTTACTATGCAACGGCATTTGATTGTGTGGATAATTAGAAAAAAATGTAGATAACATTGTGAAAAATAAGAAATTCACAATTCTTAATTGTGCTTATGTGGAATCTATACATTGACCAAGAAGCATTATTTTGAAAAGAACAAGGAGATATTGCATAGTTTATAATCAGAAAGATATGATTCAGAGTTAAAATCTTTTTACCATAAATTATAATCTTTATACTTATTCAATCTGTATGCTGATCAAATAATATCAGAAGCTGTTATATAGAATACATAGAATACATATAGAAGCTATATGTCATTCAGGATGAGAAGAAAACTCTTTAATAAGTGATATGCAAATTATTTACTTTTGTTTATTAAAGTGAAGATTATAATGTTTATAGATTAAAAGCCAAGGCTACACCCTTTAGTATGGATCGTACCAAGATGTAAAGAAAAGATAAAAACAAACCACCCTCACAACTGGGCTAACAGGCAACATCATGACAAATGTAGTTAAATTAGACATTGTAAAGGATTTCTTTTGCTTAGATCAACAATCAATACCCACATAAGCAATATATAAGAAATTAAATATCTTTTGTTGCTGTTATGTGCCATTGAGTTGCTTGTGACTCACTAGTGACCATATGCACAATAGCTCTGAACACGGCTCTATCTATCCTGAGCCAGTCTCACTGTCTCTGGCACATCATTGCCCCAGTTACTGCGTCAATCCATATTGTCCTGAGTTTTCCTCTCCTACATTGTTCCTTGACCCTTCCAAGCATAATTTCTTTCTCCGAAGAGTGGCTCTTCCTGGCTACATGAGTAAAATCTCTGCCTCCAAGGAGCAGCTTTGTTTCACCCTCTTAGAACAGACCTGTTAGTTTTCTTGGCAGACCTTAGTATGTTCAATACTCTTCTCCAACAGCACAACTCAGACACAACAATTCTTCTTCTATCATCCTTAGTCATTGTCCAGCTCTCTGATGCATAGCAAGTAATAGCAAAAACCATAACCTGAATTAGGTACACATTAGTCTCTAGACTGACATCCTTGCTCTTTGCCTTGGTGAAGTCCCTGACAGCAGATTTCCCTAATGCAATTCGCCTTTTCATTTCTTGATTGCTGGTGCCAAGAGAGTTGACTGTGGAACCAAGGAAGGTGAAATTGTTAACAATCTCAATCTCTTGGCAAATTGCTGCCAAAGGGATTTTTACATGTTGAAAAGCAAAACTGCACTTTGATACTAAGGTGTGGCTGAACCAAGTTATGATATTTCCAATTGTCTTACATGCATACAAAAGCTGGACAATGAACAAGTAAGACTGAAGAAGAATTGATGCCATTGAATTATGGTTCTGATGAAGAATACCAAAGTATGATGATTTACAGAAAAATAAGAACAAAATCTGTCTTGGAAGAACTCAAGTAAAAAATGTCCTTGTTTCTGAGGTTGAGAACATATTTAATCTCATGTACTTTGTGCTTTTATTGGAGGGACAAGTCCTTGGCTAGGCAAAGAAGAGAGGGTAAAAGAGAAAGACCTTCAACATGATTGGTTAACACAATGGTTGCAACAATGAGCTCCAATATAGCAACTCTTGTGTTGAAGCAGAACTCAATAATGTTTATTTAAACTGTACATAAGGTTTCTATGACTCAGAAGCAACCAGATGATCAGCATCTAAACACAATACAACATTGAAGATTATACAATCACTTTCCTCTGGCAAGTGATCAAAATAGAAGCCTGCACTGTATTTTTAACAACTCACATTTTCTTACTAAATATAGTCATATAAACTGTTGAATCTCCTAACCTTTGAAGATTATGTCAACACTAACCTGCATTTGGGATGAGTGTGTCAGAGACAATGAAATTGGCACAGGACAGAACAGAGTTTAGGGCTGTTGTACATAGGGTTGCTATGAGTCGCAAGTGACTCAACGACACTTAACAACAACAAACCTGTATTTAGTTAATAAGGTCATTTATGCTGGATCTATTGTGGCTTGTACTTTAACATGGTTGAATAATATGGAGTGTCATAAAAGGCTTTCTAGCTCTTTCTCTCTTATTATACAAAAGAACACAATGACCTATATTTGAAGAACTCTCTGCTCTGAGTATCACAGCCTTCAGTGATACAATTCAGCAAGTTCTCTATGACACTTTACAAGATATGTCAGAGCCAATCTATCATAGTGCAGATTTTTCATGGTTATTATTTAATCCCTTAAAACCATTGACTCATGCTGTCCTTGACATAATAAACTTCCTGTTCCTTAAAAAAAGTTACTATACAAGTTCAGTAAACCAGAGTTATGCTTGCAACTTCAAGCTTTGACACAGAAAAACTATTTCCCCTCAAGTTCAGTTCATCTATTTATTAGTCACATTTCCTTCTTTCAGAACTCAACCCTTCCATTTGATAGAAATACAGATTGACTTCTCCTCTTGCTTTACTTTAAAAAAGTTCAATTGTAATAGAAAATGTATATCCTTCTAAAAAAAAAGAAAATGCAATAAACCTTGAGGTAACTAAGCAAACCCTGAAGTAACTGAACATTAAGACAAATTGAATAATCCTTCTGTTCTAAATATTAATTATTACCTTGAAAATTGCTGCTGAGTAAATAAATAGACATGGCATGAGACAGTATTAAGGACTTTGCTGTTGATATTGAGAGATGATGCTCATAAGGTTTCTTGTCAAGAAATAGGAAGTTTATTTATCAAGTTAGAGAAATTTCATGAACAAATCCTCTAAGTTCATTATGAACACAAATGTCTTGTTGTTGTTGTTGTTGTTGTTATGTGCCGTCGAGTCTCTTGCGACTCATAGCGACACTACGTACAACAGCCCTAGACTCCGCTCTGTCCTGTGCCAATCGCACTGTCTCTGACACTCCCATCCCAATTATCCCAGTCACTGAATCAATCCACCTCATAGAGGGCCTTCCTCTCCTGCGCCGTCCCTCCACCCTCCCAAGCATGATGTCCCTCTCCAAGGACCGGTCTCTCCTCACAACATGTCCAAAGTATGTTAGACGGAGCCTCAAAATCCTTGCCTCCAAGGAGCCACCCGGTTTAACCCTTTCCAGGACAAATCTGTCTGTTTTCCTAGCAGTCCATGGTATTTTCAATACTCTTCTCCAGCACCACAGCTCAATGGCATCAATTCTCCTTCTATCTTCCTTGGTCATTGTCCAACTCTCTGATGCATAACAAGTGATTGTGAAGACCATGGCCTGTATCAGACACACCTTAGTCTCCAGAGAGACACCATTTCTCTTCAGTAATTTGGAGAAGTCCCTAACAGCAGACTTTCCCATGGCAATGCGCCTTTTAATTTCCTGGCTGCTGGTGCCTAGACTGTTGACTGTGGAGCCAAGCAGAATAAAGCTGTGTACAATCTCAATCTCTTCACCATCCATCCTAATGCTGCCAATTGGTCCAGTGGTGAGTATCTTTGTCTTCTTGACTTTGAGCCTCAATCCATATTGTAGGCTGCAGTCCTTGACCATCTGCAACAGGTGCTTCAGGTCCTCTTCAGTTTCAGCAAGCAGGATTGGGTCATCTGCATAACAGAGATTGTTGATAAATCGTCCACCAATCTTGACCCCACATTTCTCCTCATAGAGCCCCGCCTCCCGGATAATCTGTTCTGCATATAGTTTGAAAAGGTATGGAGATAGGATGCAACCCTGGTGTACGCCCTTCCCAATTTTGAACCATGCAGTGTTCCCTTGCTCTGTTCTGATGACTGCCTCCTGGTCCAAGTGTAGGTTTTGCATTAGCATGATCAAGTGTTCTGGGATGCCCATTGTTCTCAGAGTCAGCCACAGTTTGTTATGATCCACACAGTCAAATGCCTTTGCATAGTCAATTAAACACAGATAGACATTCCTCTGGTATTCTCTGCTTTCAGCTAAGATCCATCTAACATCAGCTACAATATCCCTAGTACCACGACCCCTTCTAAACCCAGCCTGGAGAGGGAACAAATGTCTTAGGTATCTAAAAGTTGTATGATACACTGGCCTGTACAAACATTATTTTCTCCTTAGTACTTTTTCATACATTCCAGAGTTTTAAATACTCCTTACCATTTATCCAGGTTTATATAGGCATTTAATATAGATGCATATACCATGAGATTGGATTTTAACTCAGCGACTAACTATGTATGTGGTCTTGGCACATAGATATGTGTTGACATTTTTGTTGAATGGCATTTGTTAAAATCAGGTAAAATATAAATCAGTACAGAGTATATGAATTTAAGAGCAATTACACCAGGAATAATAATTCATTTTTCTATGTCTTGCTAGAACAATGCAATATAAAAAAAATCACATTTTTATTTAGAAACTCTGGAGTTGGGTTGATTATTCTTAATTATTTTGTAAATATATTTTAAAAGTTAACAATCTGTGTGCAAGTGAAGATTAGAAAGTAAGAAAGTTGTGTATTTAAAACACAGTACAGACATTGCAAATGAAGATCAATAAGAAATGGAAATAGGTCATCACTGCCTCTACATGAATTTATGCAATATTTTTAAAATAATGTTTTTATTTCATACTGGTTTACTTACAAAGTTCGCATATGTTATTTTTCACACTGGATCTTTCCCATTTCCTTTACCCACCCCTCCCTCTAACCATCAAACTGTGAAACCCTATGATCAGCCCCCTGCTCATCCTCACCCTTCTGCTCCTTCCCTCCCCACCTTGGATCCTCTTACACATTTTACTAGTTAGCTTTGTATTTATTCAACATCATAATTCTCTGATCTGACAATACAAATCTGATTGTTGTTAGTTGCTGTCAAGTTGCCTCTGACAGATAGCAAAGGAGAATTGATGCCTTTGATCTGCGGTGCTGGAGAATAGTGTTGAATATACCATGGACTGCTAGGAAAATGAACAGATTTGTCCTGAGAGAGTGAAGCTGGCCTGCTCCCTGGAGGCAAGGATTCTGAAGCTTTGACTGACATACTTTGGACATGTTGCAAGGAGCAACCAGTTCTTGGAGACGGACATCATGTTTGGGAGAGTGGAGGGACAGTGCAGGAGAGGAAGACCGTCAATGAGATGGATTGATTCAGTGACTGGGATAATGGGGGTAGGTGTGTCAGAGATAGAGAGATTGGCACAGGATAGGGCAGAGTGTGGCACTGTTTTACATAGGATCGCTATGAGTCGTAAGCGACTCGATGGCACGTAACAACAACATATACACATACATACTTGGGGTAGCCATTATAAAGAAGATACACAAAGAGAAAGTAATTTCAACTCAAATATAATACTTACTAGTGAAAACTGACTCATGTATTAGAACAACTCAAGGAAAAATAAGCAATTATAAAGAGCACTTCTAAGTGTTTGCTATTCTTAAAATTCATCAATTACATTCTGGAGAGAATAAAAGCAAATTTAGACATTCTCAATAAATGTATTCATTGTTACGTTTCCTTACTTTTTTAATAAAAATATCAGATGCATAATTTTCAAAAAGTAAATGCAAATCATCAATTCCAAGAAGATGAAATGGATTAAGCCAATGATTTCAAATGGAATTAATATTTTTTATTATTTGCTATATTTTAACTTTCAAAATAAAAAAGCGCAATCTATCCAAATCACAGATGCAATTGACTTTAATTATAACATTAGTGTACAATTTTTCTATTTAAAGTTCACTCAAATTCTTATTGCAAAATTAAATTCACAGAGAAAATACCTATTTCATATGGAACAGAACATGCCAGCCTATAGATAGTGCATTAAATTGGATCTATCCTCCTGTAGAGCACCACTAAACAGACCATGAAAATAAAATTTCAAAATGAGAAAAAGACAGTTTGCTCTACCTGTGAAGTCTTAACTGCTTTCTATCTAACCTGGATAATATCTGAAGAAGAGTTTGGAGGCACTGTGATTATACACGTACACCTGCATTGCTAAAATTGCTTAAGCACTAATTCTGGTGGCAATTCAACTGCAACAGCAGGTAGTTTATTTTTAATTGCATTTCATGTTCTAAAAGCTCTGAGTGCCATAGAATCTAGTGTGTTAGCTATTCCATGCCGAAACTGTGTTAACATGAATATTTAACACTGTTAACTCATTTTTGCTAACCCCTAGAACTTAGCAAATCATTGCTTTGTTAGCATGAATGCAGATATTTGCAATTCTTATTATAAATAAAATGTCTTCCCCCTCCCTCTAATAATACAGCAAACATCTATTGAGCATTGTATAAAGGGCACTAACAATTAAAAGAATTTTGGATATAGAGAAAATAATAGCAAATTTCTTAAAGTCTAAAAGACAAAGAATACCTATCTTTAGTCATTATCATTCTTAAATGTACATATCAAGAAGAATCACAAGAAGCATTCTTCTTTGACTGTAATCATTGTATTTTCTATCTTGAGGCATAGTTACTAATAACAAAGGTAGACTCTAACTTCTGATTTCCTCTGGGCTTGTACAGTGTCCAGGGTTATTGTTTCCATTCCCACAATAACAGCAGCAGCAAGAACAAAAACCAGATCAATAAATTAAAAACCAACAAATGTTTTCAAATCCTACAGAACTGACTACATAAAACATAGTATTACACCCCAAAATGTCATTAATATCTTCCATAAATAAAATATTGCTATGTTGTTACTGTTATTGTCATCAGATATGATTCGTAGCAACTCTAGGAACAACAGACTTGAACTCGGCCCTGTTATATGCCAGCTTCATCACCTCTTACACACTTGAGCCCATTGCTGCAGTCATTGTGTCAATCCATCAAGTTAGAGATCTTGCTCTCTTTTGCTGAACCTCCCTCCACCTTTCCGAGCATAATGTCCTTTCCCAAAGCATACCCTACCTACCAATGTGAGACAAAGCTTCATTATCTTTGCCTCCAAGGAGCACAAAACAAAACAATACAAAAATCAACTCATGTTGAACAGTACTTTTATAGAAAAATGGATGGAAATTGAGGCTGAAGTCAGAAAAGGCTGCCAAATAAGACCAGGAGCTATGGTGCGGGACAACCAAAGATCAGGGTAGGACAGAACAGAACAAGATTTGCTGTCCATGGAGGCAGAAATCAGTACTAACTGGTCCAGGTGAAGTGGAAGAGTGTAGGGAGAACAAATGTGGTCAACATTAGCCAGTTCAAAATTGCTGTTGCCAGATAGATGCTAGCTAAAAGTAAACAATATCGCAAAGATGATCATCAATGGTTCATTGACTATGCAAAGATTTTAACAAAGTATGGATAAAATTTCAAAGAATGAAAATTGCAGAGTGCTTCAAGTATGCTTAAGGTAGAATCTTGATGTAGATATAAAGCAGTTATTTAAAAAAAAAAAATGAGCTATCTTTACTGTTTGAAATTAGGGAAACTGTGCATCCTGGTTATATGTTTCACTTTACTTAGACAATCTGTATGTGGAACAAATAATATGGGAAGCTGGACTAAATGAAGAACAATAGGACATTAGATGGGAGAAAGGCACATTAACAACCTGCAATAGGATGTTGATAGTCTTGCTTTGGGGGGAAAAGTATTTTTTGATAACACCTAAACACTCTCGCCTTCAGTGTAGGTTATATTTCAACATAACAAACAAAAATCCTCATAAATTAAATAGTAAAGAATCTCATGAGGAGTGAAAAAATATTAAATTGTATAGGATTTCATTTAACTTGTACCCAAAATTAATGTCCATGGAACCAGCAGTAGAAAATTCGATAATATGTTATATTGGAGAATATATAGATCAAAGGACCTTTTTAAAGTTCTAAAAATCAAAGAAGTCACTTTGGGGACTACGGTGTACTTGAACAAAGCCAAAGAGAATTGTTTTTAAACAGTCCTTCTGGTGAAGAATATTGAATATATTATAAACTGATGAAAAATAAATGAGCAAACAAACACATTTAACTTAGAAGACTTGCAGGTATAAAGTTCCTTGTAATTGGGGGTTATGAGATCCCCTTCTAATATAGTTTTAATTTATTATAAAAAGAGACCAGTCATATGAAAAACAATGTATATGAACTTTGTAAGTAAACTTCTATAAAACAAAAATTTTATTTTAAAAAAAGAAGACAATCATTGGAGGAAAAGATAATGGTAGGAATAGTAAAGGGTCAGTATAAAATAAGAAAACTCAGATGAACTTTAGAAAAACACTAAAACAAGACTATTTAGAAAATCATAATGATTAATTTATAACAAATCATTTTGTATGAGTTAATAATGTCACATCCTCACAATCTCTGCTTTGCTTGAATCCATGATTGTATTCACTGTGTCAATTTATTTTACTGAGTGTTTTCCTCTTTTTCACTGACTCTCTACTTCATGATGCGTGATTTCCTTCTCTAGAGATTGGTCCTACCTAATAAGGGTCCCAAAGTTATGTGAGTCTAAGTCTTGCCATCTTTGCTTCTAAGATATACTCAGTTAATACTTCTAAGACAGCTATTTTTATATCTGATTAGTCCATTACATAGTGCATGATATATTCAACCTTCTTCACCAACCTCACAATTTAAAATCAGCAATTCTTCTTCAGTGTTACTTACATACTAACTGTCAGGCATGGATATAAAGAAATTATAAATATCAGAGCTACATGAAGGTGTACCTTAGTCTTTAAAGTTACAGCCTTCTTTGTAAGCACTAGCCAGCAGATTTGTCAATTGCAAAACGTCATTTTTCTTTCTTCTTAGTTGCTGTTCCCATAGGTCTGATTGTGGATGTAAAAAATAAAATAAATAATTGGCAATATATATCTTTTATCCATTTGTCATGATGGTGCTTATTTTTTCAATTATGAGTTTCTGTTTTCTTGATATATAGCTCTAATCTACACTTTAGGCTTCATTATAAAAGAACAGTTTATCATAAAAGTTTTACGTCTTCATATTTGGCAAACAGATGTCATCATCTGAATGTAGCAGTTTGTTGATTAGTATTTCCCAATCCTGCCATATCCTTCTTAATATGCTCCAGATTCTTAGAAATTTTGCTCACTATATAGATTAAATAGATAAAATGAATAGATATAACCCTGATGCATGCCCTTTAAAAAAAAATTTTTAGCCACTCAATGTTCCCTTGCTCTATTTGAACAGTTGTTTATTGGTTCACAAACAAGTTCCACATAAGAACAATCTTTGAATTGAATTCCCATTATTCTCAAAATTATTCTTTATTTTTTATGATCAAAAAATGTCAAATATCCTTGAATATTCTATACAATATGAGTAAACATTATTCTACCATTCTCTGCTTTCAGCCAAGGTACACGTGAAGTCAGCAATGGTATAATCTTTTTCACAGCCTCATTTCAGGCAGTTCCTTTCTGATGTACTACTCCAGCTGTTTTGTTTAATAATCTTCAGCAATATTTTACTTGTGTGTGATGTTAACTTACATTGTTAAATAATTTCCACAGTCTGGAGAATCATCTTTTTTAAATTGACACAAATATAGATTTCTCTCTTTAGGTTGTTCGTGTAGCTGTACTTTTTTCTTCTTCTTGATAATTTTTTTTTTAGATTTTAATGAAAGTTTATAAAGAACTTGGATTTCCAGTCATTCATTGTAGCTTTATTTTAATTTTCTTTGTTGTTATTAAATGTCATTGAGCTGTAGGTGACCTATCAACCATATGGATGAAAGTCTTGAACATGAAACTTTTATCTTTTCTCCAAGTTCATAGAGTTTCCAGAGGCAAACTTTCTTTCTTTCTTTTTTTTTCTAAAATGGATCCACAATAACAAGACCCAAGGGCTGAGGTCCCTCAGGACCAAATGCCTTTTTAAAAAAGAGGCTAAATTAAAACAGCTCCCACCCAGTCAAGAGCAACAGTCACATCAAAGTCTCAACCTTAAACCAGAAAACATACTTTTCACCACAACAAGGTTAAAGTAAATAACCCAATTGAAAAATGGACACAGGATATGAACAGACATTTCACCAAAGAAGACATTCAGATGGCAAACAAACACATGAAGAAATATTCAAAATCCCCAGCTCTAAAATAGATGCAAATCGAAACAACTAGGAGATATCATCTCATCCCAGTAAAAATAGCAAAATTCAACAGAACAGCAAACATCAAATGCTGGAGAGGTTGTGGAGAATCTAGAACCCTTATTCACTGTTGATGGGAGTGTAAAATAGTGCAAACACTATGGAAGGCTGTATAGCGCTTTCTCAAAAAGTTGCAAATAGAAATATCATTTTACCTAGCAATTCCACGACTGGGAATTTACCCTAAAGAAACCATGACTGTCACCCAAGCAGATATATGCACACCTATATTTATTGTGGCTTTGTTCACAATAGCAAAGTGCTGGAAACAACCCAAATGCTCATCAACAAGCGAATGGATAGAGAAGCTGTGGCATATTCACACAGTAGAATACTATGCAGCATTGAAAAGCAAGGAACTCATGAAATGTTATGCAAAATGGATGACCCTGGAGGATATTATGCTGAGTGATAGATCTCTGTCACAAAAGGACAAATATTGGATAGGGCCACCGTTGTAAAACGGGGCTGACATCAGGGTTGAGGGAAGACATAAAAGGAGGGGAGGAATGATGCATTCTGCATTGAAACAGATGAAGGAGAGAACTGTTTAAATGGGACATATGAATGGGTATTCTTGTCATTACAGAATTCCAGAGTGAAGGCTGTATAGTGGAGTGTACTTGTGGGAGGGACTGCATAACAATGAAAGAGCTTTTCTTTTTCTTTTCAAGGAGAAGAGTGAATTGGGAGGAGGGGGTAGATAGGGATAAAAGTGCAACAGTGAATGACTGGAAACCCTAAGTCTCTGTAAACTTTCATTAAAATTAATTTTAAAAAAAAAGAAAACATACCTTTGCAGAATTCAGTCTTTCCACTCATCTTCCCAACCTGGAAATAGCACCAGATTGGTGCTGATGGTCTGCCTCACTTTATCCTTTCCTCCACCCTTCCAAGCATGATGTCCCTCTCCAAGAAAAGGTCCTTCCTTGCAACATGCCCAAAGTATATCAGACAAAGTCTCAGAATCCTTGCATCCGAAGAGAATCCTGGCATAGCCCTCTCTAGGATGAATCTGTTTGTTCTCCTGGCAGTCCATGGTCTATTCAACACTCTTCTCCAGCATTACAGCTCAAAGGCATCAATTATCTTTCAATTCTCTCTAGTCATTGTCAGACTCTCTGACACATAGCAAGCAATAGAAAAGACTATGGCCTGGATCAGGCACACTTTAGTCTCCAGACTGACATCATTGCTCTTCAGTACTCTCAAGAGGTCATCTCTTGATTTCCTGGATGCTGGTATCGAGTGTTGACTATGGAGCCAAGCAAGCTAAAACTGTTAATAATCTCAATCTCTTCACCATATGTCATCATGTTGCCAATCAGCCCAGAGGTGAGAGTCTTTGTTTTCTTGATGTTGAGCTTCAATCCATATTGAAAGCTGCAGTCCTTGATAATCTGCAGCAAGTTCTTCAGGTCCTTCTCATTTTCAGCAAGTAGAGTTGTATCATCTGCATAATGCAGGGTTGTTGAAGAATCTTCCTCCAATCCTGGTGATGCATTCCTCCTCATAGAGTCAAGCTTCCCTAGTGATCTGTTCTGCATACAGATAGAAAAGGTGTGGAGACAGAAGACATCCCTGCCATACACCCTTCCACATTTTGAACCATGTAGTGTCTCCTTGTTCTGTCTAATGACTGCCTCCTTGTCCAACTAAAGATTTCCCATATTTCCATTCTCCTTAGAGTCAGCCACTGTTTGTTGTGATCCACACAGTCAAACTCCTTTGCATAATAATGAAACACAGATAGACATCCCTCTGGTACTCCCTGCTTTCAGTCAAGATCAATCTAACAGTAGCTATAATTCCTGAGTACCATGACCTCTTCTAAACCCAGCCTGCACATATGACAGTTCTTTGTTGATGTACTGCTCCTGTAGTTTTGGGATCATTTTCAGCAGAATCTTACTTGCATGTGATAATAATGACAATATTTGATAAGTAGAGGGTTGTTCTTTTGTACCATAGAGTCAGAACTGACCCATAGCTGACCCTCCAGTGGGTTTTCAGAGACAGTTAATTGCACAGAAGGAAATTGTGCATCCTTCTCCTGCAGAGCAACTGGTGGACTTGAAATGCGTGCCTTCAGGGTAGGATATAGATGATAAGATAGATAGATAGATAGATAGATAGATAGATAGATAGATAGATAGATAGATAGATATAGAGAGATAGATAGGTAATAAAGGAAGATTCTCAACAAGCTGTGTTGGTAATGTGGCTTCAACGATGGACTTAAACATAGTGACAAGTGTGGTACTAGAGCAGAAGTAGACAGTGTTTCATTATGTTGTTCATAATTATGAATTGTGACAGACTTGATAACACTTAACAATGGCAACATTCCTTATCTGAATAAAATATAGAATTTTTTTTATTTTGGATATAGACAAATGGAATTTTTTTCAGTTATACCTTCCCATAGATTGGAGTTTTCTAAGACTGGTACCCATTAATTGTTTAACTTTTGGAGCAGCTGTCTAAAGTGAATTTTTAAAATAAGATATACAGTTATAATCAAGGATATTGTTGTAATTATTCATACAATTAATCCCAATAATTTTATTAATTATGCTCATTTAATTTGATTATATGATGCTTATTTAGTTATGTTAATCATTTCACATAGTGTAATTGCATAATTAACTTAATTAGTACATAATTGTCATGACTCTCATCTACCATCAGCAGAAATGGCCACAGATAAACATTTTGCTCTAGGTCAAAAGTGATTGTGAAAAAAAAATTTAAAAAAATTAAAAAGTGATTGTGACATACTAAGAATTATGTGTCTAGATTTATAAGTTGAAAAGTCAACAAAAGAGAGGAAGATCCTCTAAGAAGAGTGAGACAGTGATTATAGCAAATGGTTCTAGTATAGAAGAGATGATGAGGTTGGTACAGAATAGGGAAAGGTTAGATCCATTGTTCACGGGATGAATTGTCCTAGACTTGCCAGCACCTAATAAAAACAGACTTACAGCTTTGGTAAGAACAATTTTATGTTAATTGCTAGTGTCTTCTTGAAGTCTGTATAAGTTACTTAAATTATATAAACTCCTCTGTGACATTTTGGACTTCACCATAACAATCCCTGCAACTGAGGCAATGGTTTAATCTCATGGCAAATGTGTAAAATTCTTCACTAAGCATTCAACAAAAGATGCTTTTTGCCCTAGGACATCACTAATTTTTATCAATTTACATCACTTTTAACTTAATTATTTCCATGATAGGCTAGTGACTCTACTTTACGCTCAAAAACATTTTTATCTTTGTAATTCATAAAGCCTGCTTCTTTCATCTACTTATGCGTACTATATTCAGATTATGTCATAGCCACTTTAAATGATTAATAAATGATTATGCAAATATTTTTCAATTGTTTTTTATAATAATAAGAATGAACGTTGTGATCATATCTCTGAGAGAAGAGTTGCTCACATTTAGCATGTTTAAAGATTTTAATATCACTTTTAGTTTCTTAAATTTTTTCTAAAAGTATGTATTTAACTCCATTATGAATCTGATTGTTGAGAAATAAAAACTCAAAATTCAGAGTGTCTGAACTTTTCTTGTTTTTTGTTTGTCATATTAAAATGAATTTTAAGTGTGCTTTAGCTAGAGAATATGCACAATATACCTTCTAGAATGATTTAGAGTTTTATTTATAACATAGTATCTAAAGAGGAGAAAACGAGACACAGGGCCATGAGTATCTCTCTGAAAGGGTTAGAGGGAGTGAGAATAACACAGCCCCTCACTGCCTCAGTGTAGAAAGCAGATAGAGAGCCTCTAAGTCAGACCCATGGTACCTCTAGAGCCTCACAAAAGCAAGAGGTTTGCTTATTCATTGCTGACTCACAGATTCACAGTAATGGGACTGAGAATAAGATTTATGAGGGAAGTAAGTTGGAGATTGGGGAAGGCAAAGAATATCTTACACAGTACAAGTCCAAAATTATTCCAATAGTCCTGAGGCAAAATTCCTCATTTAATCAAAGCTCTGCTTTTAGTTCAGAAGACAGATCCAAATCTTCCAGCAACGTTTGCTCCAGAGTACTTGTAAGTCAGCTTCCAGTTTGATTTGCCTCAGAGCAGTTATAAATCAACTTCTCCTTTAAACATCTAGCAAGAAGAGCCAAATCTTTAACTGTAGCTAGCACAAATGTAAGAAGCCTCAGGTCACACCTTGTTCACAGCAATGCCACAATTTCTCCACCACAAGCCTTGCTCTCCTTAAGTCTTGCTTACCTCAAATCTTGTTGCCCAGTGTGGGAAGCACTTTTCTCTTATCCTATTACCACAACTGTTAATGATTTGTAGGATCTGATGTCTTCAGTTAAGGTAGCTGGAGACCAGAGGGGCTAACTAATGGCTAAAAAAAAAGCCAACTTTTAAGCTAACAGCATACGTAGGATATTCATTATATGTATATTCTGGGTATATTTTAACAGTTTTTATTTTATATTGGTTTGCATACAAAATTTGTATGCGTCGTGTTTCACACATTCCTTTATTCATATTGTTTCCTGTGAGCATTCTCTTACATTCTGTTTAATAAAATTAATCACCACTGATCTACAGGAATCATTACCTCTTCTTTTCAGGTACCTACTGGACCTTTCCTAATTCTTTCACTCTGTCTCCATGCCTTTAAAACAATTCTCGTTCAAAAGCTGACATGAAATGCTCAGTAATTGCCGTATCCTTTCTCTCTCTCTCTGTTACATTTTCTCTTTCATCCTCACATCTCTGTTTCTCCCCCTCCCCTTATCTTTTTCTTTACAATCTACTTATTACTACATACCAGTATTAATTCATTTTTACCACTGATCATTGAATGTTAGATTCTGTTTCGAAAGAATTTACCAAATGCTTCATACTTGGACTACAAAATATTTGTTGTTCACAATTTAATATAAAAGTAACAAATAATTGCAAAATATTACTATAATGTTTATAAAATAATATAAAACTGTCTTGATTATAAATAGGTATAAATAAGATAAAATGATTGTACGTAGATATACATAAGATATAAAACTATATTGATTATAGTTTAACTTATAGATATAAATGAGATATAAAACTGTGTTGATTATATAGTTGTATATTTGTAATTATATGTTGTTGTTGTTGATTGCCTTTGAGTCAAGCATGACTCATCACGACCCTATGAACAAAGGCCTGGAGCCCCTCTACAACTATTGACATTTATCAAAGTTCATAGAGTTTTTGGAGGCACGTTATTTAGGAAGTGGATGCCTCTCCTGCTTCCAAAACTGTCATAGAATGTTATTGGTTTAGTCGCCTGTGATATATAGTGACCCTATGTACAGCATCTTGTATATATATTGTATATGCTGATTAGTTGGAATCAATCCATAGCTGACCTTCCTGCAGATTTTCAGAGACAGCATCACAGGGGAGGAAATTGACCTTCTCCTGCAGAGCACCTGGTAGAATTTTGTGTGCCTTTGGAATTGCTGTGTAGTTCTTTCCATTAGATTAGCAAAGGTCTCTCACGTATGAAGTAAGAGTGTATATATGTTTATACACACATACAAATACACACATACACATATATGTATAGGGAGCTCTGGTGGCCTAGTGTCAAGAAGATGTGTTTAATTCTGAAGTTTTATGGTTCAAATCCACCAGCTGCTCTTCAGGAGGATGGGTAATCTCCTCCCATGAAATTAACTGGCTCTAAAAACCCACAGGAGGGTAAGCTATGGGTAGGTTCTAATACGATGGTACACAACAACGGCATATACGCATGGTCATTTACACACACACACACACACACACACACACACACACACACACTCCTATGCCCCTCTTGTGAATTGAAAATTTTTGTATATAAAATTAACTGCAGCCTATGGCTTAGTTTCAAGAAGCTGTGTTACAGTCCTGAAGGCACGCAGTTCTAATCTGTCAGCTGCTTCTTGGGAAAATGATGAGCAATCTTCTCCTGTGTGATTAATTGCCTCTGAAAACCTGGCAGAGGGTCAGCTGTGGGTCAGTTCTGACTCACCATGACACATCTTATATATAATATAAATTTCTTATGTACAATGTATATGTATAAAAATCAACATTGCTATCAATTTTTAGATAGGTGTATGTGGTGTTAGCCTAAAAGTTGGCTTTTTTAGCCATTTCAGCTAACCCCCTCTGGTCTCCAGCTACCTTAACTGCAGACACGGGTCTTGAAAATCAGCATGGCCTTGTAAATCAGCAGCAGCTGTGGGAGTAGGATAAGAGTGTTACCCATACTGGGCAGCAAGACCTGAGGTGAGCAAGATGGGAGAGAGACTGGAGCAAGGCCCTGTTGAGAATGAGACCCTAGTGAGGGTGGTGGAGAGACTGTTGCTGTGGAGAAACTGTGGCAAGGTGTGACCTAAGGGTTCTTGCATTTGTGCTGGCCACAGTTAACAGTTTTTGTTGGTTGTGGGGTTGTTTTTTTTTTTTATGTTTTTTTTTTAGATGCCCAAAGAAGAAACTGACTTTTAACTACTCTGAGGCAAACCTTGCTAGACGATTTCAATTTGACTGCTGAACTGAAAGCAGAGCCTGTACTAAGTGGGGAATTGTGCCTTGCCAACTTGGGCTCAAACCTGAATTTGTTTTGAGTAATATTCTTTTCCTCCTCCACTCTCCAATTTACTTCCTTAATGAACTCTACTGTTGGTACCATAACTGTGAGTTTTAACAACAAACGAACAAAACTTTGTTGCTCCTGTGGCTCTATAGACACCACTGAGCTGGGCTAAGGGATCTGTTTTCTGATCTGGGTCAATGAGGAGTTGTGTTATATCCTCCAACTCTTGTCATTCCAAAGAGACATTTGACTTATGCCCCCAAGTCTCATTTTCTCCTCTTTAGACAGTATACCAGTTAACTATTATTTCACGCAAATTATTTAACAGCTTGATGGTCAATTGTGTAGTTTTTCTCTAAGTTATTTATGAATGATCTCAATTGATATTGGTGATGACTATTAACTGAGTGGGTCCGTTAGGTGTAATCTCAGTCACCTTTGGAAATTGGCTGACTGTTGACTGAGGCAATGAATGGACAATATTTTCTACTATCTTTCACTATGTCATGGATTACTTATTTTATATTGTATTAGATTTTATCTACGACGTCAAATGTAATAGTGATTTTAAAATTATATATAAGCTAATTCTGCCCACTATTTTAGTTCTAAACAGAAGTCTACTTACATAAATTATTAAATCTTTTTATGTAATATTTAGGGGGAAAAAAGAAACAGAGATATAAAATTTTCAACTATTTTCACACATATTTGCAAACAATATAGGAATGTCAATTATGAAGATGTTGATGATTTTCTGTATTGCATGTACTTTTCTATACTTAGACAATTAAGTCTTATTTTTTCCTTATATATAATTACAAATTATTTTATGGTGGAATTTCTCACCACTTATCCTCTAATCTACATGGTTTAAATATGTCTCAATATTTTAAATGAAGAGACATATTTTGAGAAACCAATTAAAATTGTTGTTGCTCTATCTACATATGCTAATTGCCAGATGTTTACACAGCTGAAATTTCCCAAGAGTACTTTAGAATAGTCTAATGTACTTGGAGAATTTTGAAAGAACTTTAAATTCCATCCAAAGGTACAATGAATAGGATAATGAAAGAATAATGCTTTCACTTATTTTTACTTTCCATCATTATATGTGCAACTAATGATCAATTTAATGGATCCTATTTGGAAGGAAGCTACTTCCATCAGTATTTACAGCTTTGGAAATCTTAGAAGGCATTTTTCCTCAGTCCTATGGGTCACTCTGGGTTAGAATTGACTCAATATCTGTGAATTTATGATCTTCTATAATCTTTCAAAACTTACAAGCAGTAAAAATGTATGAAAAATATCCCTCATAATTATATTTGTATTATATGTAATAACTACACATTTCTGGGGTTTTGCAACTCATTGTGTGGTCTAGCAAACCTTCAGTTTTAAAAAACAATACAATGTCTTAACTATGTTATCCTTATCTAAATGATATAAACCAACATTCTATGTAAAACAAAACATAATTTTAGGAAGGAATTCCTTCCTAAAGAAATTAGGAAATTAGGAAAGATACATTTGGTACCTGAAAAAAAATAGAGTAATAGTGGGCATAGATCAATGGTGATTCATTATATAAAGTCCAATCTATGAAAACAAGTGTAGGATAAGATACATAAGGTGAATGAAGGAGTGTATTAAATACGATTCATATAAATGGAATACAGTGTATATGAATTTTTATGCAAACCAATGAAAAATAAAATTAAAATTAAAACAGAGACCAACTTTTACTTTAAAATACAAAATTACATTTCAATATTATTCACTTATTATATATAATTTATATTATGTTTATATATTATTTATATTATATTTCCATAACATAATTATATATGTAAAACAATATCTACTTTTTGCATATACTTATGGAAACAAAAAGATTTCTGTAAAAGGAGCAGTTGCCACTTGGGAGTGGCTGAGTATGAATTCTACCTCCTTGATTAAGGAAAACTGTCCTCATCAATAACATCCATAGTACCAAACAAATAGAAACATGATCAGACATGCCATCCTACCTGCTCCTGCACCTATTTCTACCTATCACTGGGCCCAATGTTCATTGTAATGTAGTTGTGAAGTTTATTAGGGAAATAAGTTGGGGGAGCCCCAAGCCACATTAGCAGCAAGATACAATTCCTCAATTAGTGAAAATCCAGGTTCAGTTCAGCAGCACAAGCAAACCTCTGGTTTCCTCAACTGTCTAGCAAGATTTTGTCATAGCAATCCTGAGTCAGATCTTCATTCAGTCATCCAGAAGCAAAACCATTACCTCTCCAGGGTTCTTCTGGTTACACTTTGCTACAGTCTTTTCACAGGAGTGCCACAGTTTCTTCTACCATATTCTCTTCACCCTCTCTGCACTAGCGTCTTTCACAGTGTGAAAAGTGCTCTTGTATATTGGCCACACAGCTGTTGATGATTTACTAGAACATGTATTTACCATTATGGTAGCAAAAAACCATTCCTCCAAGGGGGGCTAAGACAATAGATTGAAAAACTAATTTTTAAGAATTCTGACACCACAGTATCACTATTATATTTTTCTTTAACTCACTGTAGGTTTCCCCTAGGACAATAATTTAAGGCAGTAATTATTTAGTTTTATAATTGAACTAAAATATTTCTTTTCTGTGTTTCTTTTCTTTTTCTAGAGTTTTGAAATAAATCACTTTCTGGAGATTTTAACGCTAAGTAACATTGTGTCATAGGAATGATATATTTCACAAATGTCTTGTTGTTGTTGTTGTCATGTGTCGTCGAGTCGTTTCCGACTCATAGCGACCCTATGCACAACAGCCCTAAACCCTGCTCTATCCTGCGCCAACCGCACCGCCTCTGACACACCCATCCCGAT
>NW_006399764.1:1469827-1471930 GCF_000299155.1 Elephantulus edwardii | reverse complement strand
TGTGTAGATTATGTTTTACAGGACCCCTCGGGCCCACCGGGTTTCGCTGTGTCTGACCTGGAAGATGCCTGGAAGACAAGACGCCTTCTTCTGCTGTTATCCGAGGTGACCTTGCCCAGTGCCGCCTTCTCCCTCCGTCTCTGGCCGGGTTTCGCTGTGTCTTTATTGTACGTAACTAGTTTCTTCCTTCTTTTATTCTTTTTTCTTCAGTTATTTTCTTCTCCTTCTTTCTCTTTGTTCTCTACTGTTGTTGACCAAGAACAAAGAAATAGCAAGACAGGGACACCAAGACTGGAGAAAAAAGAGAGGGCATAAGTCAGGGGTGAACAGCTTTAAGACTGCATCAGCCTCAGGCCAAGTATCTGTAATCTTTGAGAATCAAGGGAAGTAAATCACAAAGAGAATTCTTTTGCAAATGAAGCTAAGTTTTCCCACTGTTGTCAAGCTTGTGCTTATCTCAGGAAAGAAGTAGTTCATAAGAAAAAAGTCTTACTCCCCCTGCAGGGAGGCCCCGGTGTCTTGTTTACAGAAAGGAAAACCTCTTAGCACTCCCTCTGCAGGAGGGCCCTGGCTACTTCTTGTCTACAAGAACATCTCATTACTTATGATCAGTCACAAGGGGAATTCCAGCTTGTGTTATTGCTTTGTTGACTTCCTACATCCCACCTTCTTCTATTCTTCTATTTTTCGTTTTTCTTCTTATATAATTTTAAATATTTTTTAGAGAATGTTGATTTCAGGGATAATGTCCCTTCAAATATAATAACACCAAAGAATGTTGCTTTGGAGGGGAAGTGCACTACACACACACACACACACACACACAGGGGAAATGACCAGGAATTGAGTCAGTGACTAAATGCAAAGAAATCTACTTGGCAATATACATTCCTGACTTGAATCCTAGATTGTGTCACAGGATAACTATGCAACCTTGACAAAATGTCTTTGCGTATAAGATGGGTATATATTTATCTTGGCAGCTTGCCATAATTGGCTGAGGTATAGCAGAAAATTCCAAACACATGAAATTCAATAATTAACATTTGTAATTAGACTGATTTGGGCTGCATTTCTGATTGATTCTAGCTTTTGTTTCTCTATCCTTAGATCCAAGCTACTTAACCTCTGTGAAATATAAACTCTCAATTGAAATATGAAAAGAGTAATGAAGGAAGAAGTGGAAGCCGCATTGAAGGCATTGGGGGGAAAAAAACCACAAAAACCAAACACAAAACAAACAAGACCCCAGGAATTGATGGGATATCAATTGACTTGTTCAATGAACAGATACAGCCTTGGATACACTCACCAATCTACGTCAAGAAATTTGAAACATAGCTATCTATGCAATGGATTGGAAGAGGTCCATATTTGTTCCCATTCCCAATAAAGATGATCCAACTGAATGGGGAAACTATTGAGCAAAATCATTAGTGTCACATGATAGCAAGATACTGTCCAATATTATTCAAAAATGACTAGATTAGTACATAGATAGGGAACTGCTGAAGTTCAAGCAGGATTTAAAAGAGCCCATGGTACCAGGGATATCATTGTCAATATCAGACAGATCCTGGTTGAAAGTAAGGAACACCAGAAGAATGTGCATTTGTGCTTTGTTGACTATGCAAAGACGTTTGGCTGTGTAGATCATAATACATTGTGGCTGACATTGAGAGAACTAGAAATTCCGGAGCATTTAATTGTGCTCATGTGGAACCTGGACCTGGGCCAGGAGGCTGTTATGCAAACACAGCAGGGGAACACTGCATGGTTTAAAACTGAGAAGGAAGTGTGGTAGGGTTGAATTATCTTTCCATATCTATTCAAGCTGTTTGCTGAGGAAATTATATGAGAAGCTGGATTCTGTGGAAAGGAATGTGAAATGAGGATCAGAGGAAAAATTATCAATAGTTTACATTAGGCAGAAAGCACAACCTTGCTTGCTGAAACTGAGGACTTGAATAACTTGTTACAGAAGATCAATCAATGCAGCCTTCGTTATGGATTGCATCTCAATGCCAAGAAAACAAAGATTCTTATCACTGGACCAGTAGGCAACATCATGGTGGATGGAGAGGGGATTGAAACTGTCAACAG
>NW_006399764.1:1442945-1469587 GCF_000299155.1 Elephantulus edwardii | reverse complement strand
CCAAGAGAACAATCAGATTTGTCTTGAAGAGGGTGCAGCCAAAATGCTCTTTGGAGGCAAAAATGATGAGACTTAGCCTCACATACTTTGAGCATGATGCTAGGGAGGGCTATTCCTTGGAGAAGGACATGATGCTGAGAAAAGCGGAGGGTCAGTGAAGGAGAGGAAATCCACAACCAGGTCATTTGACACGATGGGGTCTTGTGTGTCAGGAAGTGTGAGGATGACAGCATAGAACAGAGCTCCAATCCTTTGTTCATAGGGTCTCTGTGGGATGTACTCAACTCAACAGCACCTAACAACAACAACATTGTCCATCTATTCAATTTCAAACTGTTAGTATGCAGATCAAAACAGGGGAAGGGAGAAAACAGTTTGTTAGTTGACATCTATTATTAATTGTTGAATGACATCAGGCATTATGGTGATATGATATTTTAGATAATGATTATGATAATAAAGAGGAAATAGAATAATGACTCATGAAAAACTGCTATGGTGGATTATTAGCTGTGTTTATATGAAAGAAATGTTAGTGTATACCTCTCGTGCTATAATTATCATTAATAGGATTATTTCAAGCATAAATTGCTTCAATTAATATTCATTTTATGATTATTGATTAAGGTGAAAAGAATTATAATTAAAAATTTTATTCGATTAGACAAAGAATATAATACTCTGAGGCAAACGTGTCCTTAATCATTGGTAGTTTTGAAAATTAAATTATAGAACAATTAAAATCCTGTTGAACAAAAGCAATAAAATTAACTAATAATGATTAAATATAAAGTAAATGAAATTTTAAAACCCTCATATTTTATCAGAATAATATGGAAACTGTCATATATTTAAATATCTCTTAGTCTAGAGTGACTGATATAGAACAAGATAATTAACATAGATACGTCACATGCTTCAAGTTGAACTTTGTGAAAATCAATTCTAAAATATGTGGGAAATTATAAATTTCTTATTACTTACTTAAGCATGTGTTACAAATAGAGGTATATCTAAGGAATGACAGGTATAATATGTGCCCTAGGCATTACTTGAAAAGATTTCATTAACTATTATAGTTTCCACTCACAGCTGTGAGAGATCATTCAGCAAGTTAAAATTAATACTCAGTATTATTCCAGATCCTGGCTAGGTCAAGGCAGACTGTGTAATCTTGCTCTGCTGAGTAGTAGGAAAAGAAACTGAATAAATTACTCTGAGCACATCCTAGACCACTTTTCATCAGTGGGGGAAAAAAAAGAAAGTGAGTTGTAATTTTCATATAGTGCAATATGATTTAAGTAAAAGGCCACTTGATTTTACTCTTATTTTTGAGTTAGTATTGTAAAATCGTATGAAAGATAAGTGTTAAATTTTTAGATAAGATAAAATTTCAGTGCATGCTGTAAGCAAAATTTTCTATCTATAGATTCAAAATAGAATTAAAGTACTGCTAGAAGGTACTTATCCTTGTCTTTTTGATAGGTGCTGGCAAGTCAAATGGAACTCAAAGTAAAAATATGAACAGGTCTGAACCTTGCCCTATCCTGTGCAATATTCATGATGTCCACCATGTTCAAGTACATTGTTGTAGTCACTGTGTCATTGAAGATCTTCCTCTCTTTCACTAACCTTTCCCAGAATGATCTTCATAGACTTGCCTCTTCTGACAAAATGCCCAAAGTATGTGAGATGAAGTTACACCATCCTTTCCTCTAAGGAACACTCTGGTTACAATTCCTTCAAGTTTCTTTGTTTTGTTGTTTTTGCAGTTCATGATACATTCAATACATTTCTCTAGCTCTAGAACTCACAGGTACAGCTTCTTCTTAAGTCTTCTTTATTTATGATGCAACTTTCAGGGACATAGGAAGCAATTGCAAATGCCATGTGTTGCATCAGGCACACTATTGTCTTTAAACTTACATCTTTGCCTTTTAGTACTGTAAGCAAGTCTTTGACAGAATATTTCCTCAATGTAACATGTCTTTTGATGCCTTTATTGCTCCAACCACAGGTCTTTATTGTGGATCCAAGTAAAACTAAATAATTCATCATTCAGAAAGTTGGGCTCTAATGAGGAGGAATGTGGGATCAAGATTAGAGTATTATGAAGATGACACAACCCTGCTTGCTGAAACTGAGGAGGACCTGAAGCAGTTGCTGCAGAAGGGGAAGGATTGCAGCCCTCAGTATGAATTGAAACTCAACATCAAGAAAATAAAGATTCTCACTACTGGGCTTATTCGCAGGATTGTGATAAATAGTGAAGAAATTGAGACCATCAACAGCTTTAGTTTGCTTGGCTCCACAATAAACACTCTTGGTTCCAGAAGCCAGGAAATCAAAAGGTATATTACATTGGGAAAGTCTGCTGTCATGTCATTCTCCAGAGTACTGAATAGTAATGATGTCAGTCAGGAGACTAAAGTGCACCCGATCCAGACCAAAGTCTTCACAATTACTTGCTATGTGTCAGATAAATGGATGATGACTAAGGATGATAAAAAGAGAACCGATGTCTTTGAGCTGTGGTGCTGGAGAAGAGTATTGAATATACAATGGACTGCCAAGAAAACAAATTAATTCATCCCAGAGAGTGTGAAGACTGACCGTTCCTTAGAGGTGAGGGTTCTGAAGCTCCATCTGACATACTTTGAACATACTGCACAGAGAGCTAGTCCTTGGAGAGGGACATCATGCTTGGAAGGGTGGAGGAAAAGCACAAGAGAAGAAGACCCTCAATGAAATGAATTGATTTAGTGACTGGGGTAATGAGGATAGTGTATCAGAGACAATGATGTTGGCATAGGATAGAGTAGGGTGCAGGGATGTTGTACCTAGGGTTGCTTTGAGTCACAAGTGACTTGATGGCACATAACAACAACAATATGATGGATGGTAAGTCTTAGTTCCATGGTGAGGCTTTTTGGTTTTTTATGTTGAGATGTAACACATATTAAAGGCTGTAGTCTTTGATTTTCTGCAGTATTTCAGGTCCTCTTAGCTTTCTGCAAGCCAGATTGTATCAACTGCATAGCATAGGTTGTTGATCAGTCTTCCTCTGGATGCTGCATTATTCTTCTTATAGTCCCGTTTCTGGAATTATTTTCTCAGCATATAGATTAAATAGGTTTGGAGACAGGATCCAATCATGATGTATCCGTGATCTGCTTTTAAGCCATGCAATGTTCCCTTATTCTATTCAAACAATTGCTTCTTGGTCTTTGCATAGGTTTTCATGAACACAATCAAGATTTTTAGGATTCTCTTTGTTCTAATGCTATCCGTAGTTTGTTATGATCCAGAATTGTGTCCTTAGTGTTTCAAGCCTGAATTATAACCTATTTCCTTAATAAAATTCAAAATCATGAGTAGTGTCTATGAGCATATGTCTGTCTTAATTGTTGAACACAATAGTAGAGTAGCCTCGCTTTGTGAGAGATAATTGGTGCTGCAATTGTAGAAAGGTGCAGTGTATGTGAGCACATGAGATCTCAAAGAGGTTGGTTTTGTTGCTAATGATGGTCTGGAGATTCTTCTCACTTGTAGATAGAGTTAGTGGATATCAGATTTTGGTACACTCAAGTTCATCAGAATGATTTTACAATAACACTTGAACCTAAAGAAAAGAAAAATTATCTCAATTAGTCTAATAAATGGGATAAAAGGTGAGGTAGATGACATGGTCAGTGACTTCATTCTACTTAAATTAGTAACTAATGTCCCTAGAAACAGCAGTCAAGAAAGAAAAACATTGGAAAAAATCTATTGTACAAGACCCCCTTAAAATGTTTTTAAAAAGGGAGGGAGAGAGAGAGAAAGAGAGAGAAGTGCCACTTTGATGATTAAAGAGTGCCTGATCCAAATCACTTCAAATGTATTCTAGGTCTGGACAATGTAAAAGGTAGTCCAAGAAAATATTATAGAATCTTAATTGTGCTTTTCGAGAATAATATTGAATAATTTTCAGACTCTGAGAAGAACAAATAAATCATTCTTGGAGTAAATACAGCCAAGGAGCTCCTTAGAGGTAATTTGGTTGAAATTTCATCTGACATACTTTGGGCAAGTTGTCAAGAGGTTCCAGTCCTTGGAAAAAGACAGTATGCTGGGAAAAGAGAGGAAGACTCACTGAGATAGATTGACACAATGAAAGTGGCAATGAACTTAACCATGCCACTGATGCTGAGAATGGTGCAGGTGAGAGCAAGATTTTGATTTGTTGCTCATAGGAGCACTATGCACCGTAATCAACTTGGTATCTAACAACAGCAGCTAAAATACTCCTTACAAGTGAGAACAGCTTCTTGCTTACTTAGATACATCATCAAGAGGAACAAATCACTGGAAAAACAAATTAGAGTTAGATAAGAAGGGGATCTGCAAAAACAAGGGAAATCCTCCATAAGGCAGACTGGCACACTAGTTGCATAAAAGGACTTAAAGATACCAACATTTGTAAAGATGGCACCGAAACTGGTAATGTTTCATTATATTATACATAAAATCTCCAAGAGCAGAGAGTGACTAGGAAGTAAAAATAACACGTTAGCTATGATATGTACAGTAATTGTGTTATCTTAATAACATACAGTTGAATTTATATTATTGAAAAATTCACTAGTTAGAACACTAGAAAATAGTCTATAAACAATGATTGTAGTTAGAGAATATTCTTATCTATAACCGTGTTGGTGTTAGGTGCTGCTGAGTTGCCTAGAATTTATAGAGCAACAGATCTGAACCTTGCCTTATTCTGTCCCATGCTCAAGATCTGTGATATACTCAAACCCATTCCTATAGTTACTGTGTCAATCCAGTGTGTTAAGAGTCTTCCTCTCTTTCTCTCACCTGAGGCTATTTTCTTAAGACTTACTCCTCTTGACAACATGCCTACTGTAGGTAAGACAAAGTTTCACCATCCTTGACTTTAATCAGGAGCACGGTGATTGCATTTCCTCCAAGACAGACTTGTTTGTTCTTTTGGCAGTCCACGGGATATTAAGTGCTCTTCTCCAACACAACTCAAAGGTAGCTCGTAGAGACTCTTTGAATAGCACATCTGAACCTTACCCTATACTGTGTCATTTCTAACACACTTGAGCCCATTCTTTCAGTCATTGTTTCAATTTACCTCGTTGTGGGTCTTCTGATTTTATGGTGACCCTTCACCTTTCCACGTATAATAATATCCTTCTCCAAGAACTAGCCTCTCACAATGACATGCCCAAAATATGTGAATTAGAGTTTCACCACCCTTGTTCCCAAGGAGCAAATTGGTTCCACATCCTACAAGACCTATTTGTTCATGTATTAATAACCTTCATGATAATCAATTCAATAACTGATAACTGCTCAACTCAATTAATTTCTAATGAGATAGAACCAACACTTAGCTGAGCCTCCAGTGGGGATTAAAAATCTTTAAATCACATTGGAGAACATTGCAAATCTTTCTACTGAGGAGCAGTTGGTGAATTTAAACCAACTGCCTTTGTGTTGACAGCACAATTCACTCACTAGGCCACCAGAGTTCCTTGTTAACTGCTAGGGCTCTAAATAACTCAGTTTTTAACACGATGCAGATGCTCTCATAATTAAGAAAAGAATGAATGTTATGTCCTTATAATGTGATTTGAAAGTAAAATAAAATGTTTCAAGAAAACTTTAAAAGAGTGCACTCACATACACATACATATGTTATTCATATATGTGTGTGTATTTTTCCTGAAGAAAATATTATAATTGGTTAAAAAAATTCAGACTGAGCTTGTAGGCCATTGGTTTTCTACAGTTGATCTCAAATATTTTTAGAATGACTTTTCATCTTCCTATGTTTTTTTCTATACAAATTAAATGTTACAAAAATTATTTAATTTTTCTATATCATTAAGGCTAATGTAAAACAGTTATATGGCCCAAAGGAAGAACAACAACACTCAGTGCATAGAGAAAAAAATATCTCTGCCAAAAAAGGACAAATACTGTATGGTGCCACTGTTGTATAATGAGGTTGACATCAGGGTGGGGGTAAGACTGAGAAAAACTGGATAAATTATATATACTGCATTGAAGCCTATGAGGGAGAGGACAGTTTAAAAGAATATATTTTAGGGCATTATAATTATCATAAGAGTATCATGAGGATTGTAGAGTAGAGTATACTCTGGGGGAGTATACAGGTGGATTGTGTACCAATGAAGGAGCTTTTCTTTTGCTTTTCAAGGAGAACAGCAAACTGGGGGTGGAGGGGTGGGCGGGGAGAAAAGTGCAACAATGAATGAATGGAAATCCAAAATCTCTGTAAATGTTCATTGAAATTAATAAAAAATATGTAGAATATTGAAAACTTATGGTAAGTCCAAATGTCTAGAATGTGGACAATAATATGAAATCTAAGGTATATTCCATCTAGGTTTTGGTAGAGCCTGAATGTTAGCATTCCAATTTTATAGATGCCACAAAGATATGTGGTCTTTAAAAGTGGTCTGGCTTTATAGGTACATATTCAGAGAAAAGTGAGTATTTCAAGAAACCATTTTAATTTATACTTAAGTGTATATGTCTTTTAATTTTATAATATTCCCTTTTATAAAGATCATATTATGTTTTCAAATAGATAATAGACAATAAAATGTGAAACTTGTGATATTGTTAATATGTACTAGAAAATAGAATGGAAACTGATTTAACACAAAACTTTTAAAGAGAATACAGAAGATAAGAGTATTAATGATAGAAATATTTACAAAGGATTGAGTCAAATTTTGTATCTCATGGAAAGTGACAGTCATTTGCAGTTGGTATTTTATGCTAAATAAGAACATGGTATATAAAATAAAATACAATCTATTTTAGATCACAATTCCACCATTTGTTGTTTGATATTGGAAAAGTTAGTAGTGTAATCTAATCTTCAACTTTTTCCTTGTAAAACCAAGATGAAACTAATATATCTAGTTCATGGCCTTATGAAAAATACTATAAAGCAAGTAACATACCTTGAAAATTGTCTGCAATACAGTAAACAATATTTCAGTTGGTGTTATTATCACTATCATAATTGCCCTTACCCTAATATTTTGGCCATTTAGTATTATTATGCTTTTATTTGAAAATACCATGGAAAAATATCACCCAGATGTTTTTTTAAATCCTTTGCTAGTCTCATCATTATAGCAACTGTGTAAGTAGACTGGTCTCTATAGATAATAGCTTCAAATCAATATACTAAGCATATCCTTAGTTATTAGATAATCAATGCACTTAAATTGAGGTGCTTATCTAATTTCCCCCTGGATAATAATGTTCCATGATATATATAGTAGAATGTCATAAACATTCTGCATCCCAAATAGAAATGTTAGAAAGAAAAATAATTACAACTTTGATTAAAACTGTATAGCTCACACCAAAGAAGCAACAAGATTAAAATAATTGAAAATTAAGTCTTTCCGTGCAAGTCGGCAATTTTTAACCATTTTGTGTAAATTTATAGCAAATAGGCAATCATATCATTATTAATTTAATAATATCAATGAATCCTATTCCATAGTAGGTAAAGTAAGAAATAACACTGAAAACTTTTCATACTTCCAACATATCTAGAATTTAAAATACATTTTTGAGAACCAAATTTTAAGTTGTTGTTGTTATGTGCCGTCGAGTCGTTTCCGACTCATAGCGACCCTATGCACAACAGCTCTAAACCCTGCTCTATCCTGCGCCAACCGCACCGCCTCTGACACACCCATCCCGATTACCCCAGTCACAGAATCAATCCATCTCATAGAGGGTCTTCCCCTCCTGCGCTGTCCCTCCACCCTCCCAAGCATGATGTCCCTCTCCAAGGACCTGTCCCTCCTGGCAACATGTCCAAAGTATGTCAGACGAAGCCCCAGAATCTTTGCCTCCAAGGAGTAGCTTGGTTTAATCCTTTCCAAGATAAATCTGTTTGTTTTCCTGGCAGTCCAGGGTACATTCAGTACCGTTCTCCAGCACCACAGCTCAAAAGCATCCACTCTCCTTCTGTCCTCCCTAGTCATTGTCCAACTCTCTGATGCATAACAAGCGATTGCAAATACCATGACCTGTATCAGGCGCACCTTAGTCTCCAGAGAGACACTGTTGCTCCTGAGTACCTTTGAGAGGTCCCTAACAGCAGACTTTCCCATCGCGATACGCTTTTTGATTTCCTGACTGCTGGTACCAAGAGTGTTGAATGTGGAGCCGAGCAAACTGAAGTTGTGAACACTCTCAATCTCTTCGTCATCCAGTTAGTAAGTGTAGAAACATATATTTTTATTTCTTTTTTTTACTTCATTTGTGTCCTCATACATTGGTCTTTATTCACAGGTTATTTTATTTACAAGTGTATCACTGGTACAAATACTACTATTGGCATAATTTACTTCAGCGTCAGATGCTGTATAACAAATGCCTTCAAATGACTAAATGAAAGAAGAGTATTGTTTTCTGTTTGTTTCTAAAAGTTTAGAGGCAGAAATGGTCTACAAAAATGAAGTTCTCAATTCAAAATGTATACGCTTATTTATAGATTTGGAAACGGCATATTCGTAAAGGTAGTGTACCACAGAAGAATAATTGATAATAATAATGAATAAAACATTATTTTAAAATAATTATTTCTGTTGTAATGAATAGATACATACCAAATCAACAGGGAACTCTAGTGGTATGGACTTGTGTTGCCGCTGCAAATGTATGTAGTTCAAATTTACCAGCTTCTCTGTGAAAGGAGGATGGGAAATCTCTTCTCTTTCTCTGAAAACCCACTGGAGGGTCAGCTATGGGTCGATTGTGACTCAAGGGTACACAACAACAGTCGTTTTCTAAATATATCATTCAGTGATGTGGAGTACATTGATTTCAAAATTTACTGTGATTTGAGTGAAAGTTTACAGAAAAAGTTAGTTTTCCATGGAACTATTAATATCCATTTAACTTTATGACCTTGAATGAATCCCACATTTTAACAGCACGGGCCCTTCTTCTTCCTTGTGACTTATTTTGTTTCAGTCTTCTATCCTCTTTCTTTTTGACAGCTGAACTTTATCACCGGGTAAATGCTGCCCTCTTGATCTTATACCGTTTACTTCTAAGGACTATGTGTCTTTGGTCACCATATAATCCTGTTTATTTCTTTTGAAAGAGATCTGTTGACCTAAGACGTAAGGAGTTGCACTGCCAACCCAAAGGCAGGCAGTTCAAATCCACCTGTTGCTCCACGGGAGAAAGATGAGCAGTCTTCTCCCAGAAGTCTCTGAAAACTCACTGTAGGTTCAGTTATGAGCTATTTCTGACTCTACAACACATAGCAATAACAATAATTCTTTGAATGAGTTCTAGGTGGGATTTAAAAAGTGACTTAAGAAGTGACTAAAATAAATTTTCTCATAGGTCACACCAGTTTCCATCAGGTCAATAAGTCTGGCTATTTTATGACTTCTAGGATTTTTTCCCAACATTCTTTTCACTGTATATCCTTTGTTGAAGAGTTCCATTGAATGGCAGTTCATTATCAAAGGACTTCTATCCATTGACCTACTGACATGTAATATTATGTAATCACAGCTGATTTATGTCCATTGAGAATATACATAAATAATTATTTAACATTGAATATTGAAATTTGTCATAAATGTTAATTACTATAAGCTAAATGTGGAAATTATTTGTTCAAGTCATTACAGAAGGAGGGGGGGAAAAAGACCAAAATGGGTGTCAGAAGAGATTCTGAAATTGCACTAGGATGCCAAGAAGCAAAAACAAAGGGGAGAAATGATGAAGTAAAAAGCCATGAACAGACTTCAAAGAGCAACTCAGGAAGACAAGCAAAGTATCATTATAAATGTGCAAAGGGCTGGAATTGGAAAATCAAAGAGAAAAAACACTCAGCATTTCAAAAGCTGAGAGAACTGAAGAACATTCTCAAGCCTCAAGATAAAATACTGAAAGTTTCTATGACCAAAACTTGAATGATTCAGGAAGTATCAAGAAAATAGGTGGAATACCCAGACTCACTATACCAAAAAGATTTGACTGACATAGCACATGGGCAAAAACGAATGGTAATAAAACAAGAAGTTCAAGCTGCTCTGAAGGCATTGTCAAAAAATAAGGCCCAGGAATTGATAGAATACCACCTGAAATCCTTCAACAAGTAGAGGCAGCCCTAAATGTGCTCAACTTGTTGTCCCAAGAGATTTAGAGAACAGTTACCTGGCCCACTAACTGGAAGAGATACATATATATATATATTCTCTCTCTCTTTTTTTGTTTAAAAAAAAGTTATTCACTGGATATGTAGATTATGAAGCAATATAACTAATATCACATACAAGCAAAATGTTATTGAAGATTATTCAACAATGGTTAAGACAATACATGGAAACTTAAACCTGATTTAGAAAAGGCTGCATCATTAGGAATATCACTTCTAATGTTGGATGGATCTTGACTGAAAGCAGAGAGTACTAAAAGGATGTAAAAGTGAGTTTTATTGACTCTGAAAAGGCATTTGACTGAGTGGATCACAACAAATTATGGCTAGCACTGAGACACATTCCCTTCATCCAATCCATTTGTTTTCTAGTCTCTGCTCCCACCACCTCCTCTCCCATCTCTGTCAACCTTCCACAACTGTTGTTTTTTTGTGTGTGTGTCAGCACTTCCTTAGTCTTTTTCAAATAGTTATTCATGTCTTGTCCCATTTCAGATTGTTCTTCCCATTATCTATTTCATTACAGTGTTCACTATTTGTCCATTCTGTTCCTGTTCTCCCTACCTCCCTTCCCCTACTTCACTCTCATAATAGTCTTATTTTTTAATACTTTAATTATATTTCTAGATTTTTTCAATTTTTATGTTGGTTTTTATTTATATAAAATTTGTATGAGTTGTGTTTCAGTCATGTATATTGTGTTTCACAAGTTTCTTTGTTCACAGTGTGTTTCATGTACAGCATCCTATCATTATAACAGTGTTCTAATACAGAATTTGTCCTTTCGTTACTGAGTTATTTCACAAAGTATAATGTCCTTTTAAAGTATATCTTAGAGTTCAAAAACTGAAGCTGTGACCAAAGTCCTTAAATTTACAAAATGCCTCTTTCTTGCTCTTCATTCTCACATCCCATCCCCCTCTCTCTCTGTCTTTGTCTTTTCCTCATTCCCAGTCTGCCACAACAAAATTTGAGAAGCAAGGCCATTAAAAGATTTTAGGTAGTGATATACTTGCTTCTTAAAGTAAATCAAAAGGCAAATTGCATTGGGAAAGTCTTCTGTCAGGGACATCTCCAGTGTACTGAAGAGCAACAATGCCAGTCTGGAGACTAAGGTGTGCCTGGTGCAGGCCATGTTCTTTCAATTACTTGCTATGCATCAGAAAGCTGGACAATGACTAGGGGGATAGAAAGAGAATTAAGCCTTTGAGCTGTGGTGCTGGAGAAGAGTGTTGAATAAGCCATGGACTGCCAGGAGAACAAACAAGTTCGTCCTGGAGAGGGTGAAGTGAGGCTGCTCCTTGGAGGCAAGGATTCTGAAGTTTTATCTGACATAATTTAGACATGTTGCAAGGAGGGACATGTCCTAGGAGAGGGAGTTCATGCTTGGAAGGGAGGAGGGACAGGGTAAGAGAGGAATACCCTCTATGAGAAAGATTTATCCAGTTACTGGAGTAATAAGGATACGTGTATTATTAAAGGCAGTAAAGTTGGCACAGGATAGAGCAAGTTTCAGGACTATTGTACATAGGGTCACTATGAGTCACAAGTGCCTCAAAAGAACATAACAACAAACAACAATTTAATATTATATGTGCTTTCTTCACAAATAGTTAGATTACTTAAATAACATTTAGCACAGGAAATTGAAAGTAGATTGGGAAAATATTCAGACCGTATTAAAAATCTCTAGCTTGCTAATCTTATATAATACTAATAAAATCTTTGTTTTGTTTTTCATTGAAAATTCTTTTTATTGAGATATTACCAAGTATATGAAAATTGGTGGATGTACAGTGAGAATTTTCTAAAAAATTTTAAAAAAATCTCCAAAGTTAAAGGCATAAGACTGGCATAACCTGTAGTGTGATGTACTCCTTGCCCAAAGGCTATGCCTCTGGAAGTTGAAATCTATTAGTAGCTACACTGGAGAAAGATGACCAGTTTCCTCCTCTGAGATTTACTACCCTGGAAGGTTAGCTAAGAGTTGGTTCCAACTGGACGGGACACGAAGCAATCATAAGACACATGTAATAATCAGTTAGATAGGAATCTTTGTTCTAGACTATCCAGAACATTTCTTAACTATCATCTGTCTCCTAATGCTTAAAGTAGGTAAAATGTAAAATAAGAATATTTTAATCTCTTGCCAAAACACAGAATGAGGGTTGAGAGTTTTAAAACTAGAAATGACATCAATGATTGAACGTTTCAGGTAAATAGATAGTGAGTACAATCACAGTGAGTCTGTTCCAAGGATTTGATAGGATAAATAAGCAAAACCAGAGTCCTCTAAGTAATTCCAGAAGTCAGATAACTAAATTCTGAGTAAAACTTTTCATAGTACTCTAAGAAGCCAATTATTGCTTTGAAAAGAAAGTTATTACCTTAAGTCTAAACAATTTTACATCTAATATTTAAGAGAGATGAGAAAGAAGATAGCTCACATAATCAGCATTTTAGATTTTGGATAACTATTCATATAGACTCAATTTTCAACAGACAAAAAGGGTTATTATTATTATTATACCAAAGCACATTAGGATCATCTGCTTTTACAAGAAATTTCCACTCACATAGCCAAACACGTCAAGTCTAATAAAATAATTTAATATGCTTCGTGTAGTTCTTTTTCAAAGGATGAGGGATAATATGAAACTTATTCCAATGCAACAACCACATCTTAAAATAGGGTTTATATATACATGTTTTAAGTTACATTTTGATATATTTTAGTTACCAAAAGATTGATGCATTACAGAAGAAATTAAATGGAAGAAATTTAGAATCTGACCCCTCACCTCGCCACTCTGTAACCTGCTGCATGTGCTCTTTATACAGACACATAACTACCCTTGGTTTCTGATTTCTCATACAGTTTAAAAAAAAAAACAAAACCCTTTTTTAATGACAGAGTCCTCTCTAAGGTGACTTCCTCATCCTCCAAATTATCTTGTGCATTGTCTTGCTGGAATTTGCTTTTTCTGGTTTTCATTTTGGGATAAAAGATTATCATAGTCATTTTAATAGAATTACAGCAGTGCTGTACGAATATAATGCAGCCTCAATGCTTTAAAATAAAAAGCCAGTTTCCTGAGAAATGAGGGCCCAATAGGGAATGGTGCCAGAGTCAACATTGCACATTTTTGTTATGAACCAAATAAATGAATAAACATTCCTTTATATCTTAGTTGCTTCATTTACTCTACAGCAGTTTAATTGATCACACACACACACACACACACACACACACACACACACACACAGAGACAGGTTGAATAAGTATGACATTTTCTGTTCTAGAAAATATAGTTGGACAATGTGGAAGACATACGAATAAAATTAACATTTATTATCAATCAAATATGTCTTTAATTAGAGCCACAGGAAGTGAATTCTTCAGATATTCATAGTAATTGTAATTCATAGACTTCACCCATTCAAGGGTCTGTGAAAGTATACATTCAGTCTCAAAAATGCCTCCCCATACTAGATATTTTGAAAAGAAATCCTATGTATTTATTTACCTCTATATGGTTAATCTGCTATTCTGCTAATTGGAAAACTGTATATTAGAAACTACCTGGGGACATCTTCAAAGGAATTAATAATGACTTATTTCTGAAATCTCAGCCCTTGAAAAATCACTGGAGCACAATTCTATGACAACACTAACAAAGTCATTATGAATCAGTCAACTTGTGTGATATCCGGCTAGTTACAGCACCACAACATAGGATCTACATGGAAATGTAGAAAGTATATAAAAACATAGAAATACTGTTTATATCAAAGTATTAAAATTCAGTCCCATAGCCAGAAAGCCAATAAATACATCTGTATAGTATATTCTCTTTACAATTTTTCTCAAATTGTTTTTAACATTTTCCAATCTTTTTAGAAATAATTTAGGTGGTATATGTGTGTGACGTGTGTGTGTGTGTGTGTGTGTGTGTGTGTGTGTGTAAAACACATATATCATATCTTGGTTTTATGACTTTTATATAGCATATGTTAACAGAATGTTTATTAGATTGACATATTTCTTGAATTAAATGCTTGGGTGTATAATTAGGTAGAAAGCTAGTTTGAATTAGAAAAGATTCAGAAGCATGGAATCCTTACAAATTCAGTTTTGCTTTGTTTCTTTTCAGTCTTACCTAGTATTTATAAAATAAAGCAACAATTAAAAAAAAGAATCTCTTTCATGACAGCTGTCCCTGTAGGTTGGTGCTATAAATATCAGATAAGAAAGAAAAAAAATGGATTTTGCACATCAATTATTTGCAAATGAATTGTTTTTATTTGATTGCTTGAAAGCAGTTTATCCTCTGAAACAGTTTTAAATACTCTTCTTACAATTGTGTTTGCATTATTAAGATTCAGTACTAAATCTAAATAAACATCGGTTTGCTCATATTCCAATTAATGGAAGTTTAATTAACTTTTTACTGAGTTCTACTGTTTTCCTTTATGCAAACTGGGGACCTAGGAAGATGGCTTTGTTCCTTGCGGAACAGCCTCTAATACCCTCCTGCCTTGTTATTACTGGTAAGAAAAGCAGGCAGATGCTGTTTTGTGAAAGCTCTGTCTGTGGACAATGTATTTTTGCTTGGGAAGCTGCTTATCAAGTACTTGTCTGGGTGGTAGAGGCTGTTAACAACTACCCCCTAACATTCCCCTGATGCGTTAGTTGAGCATGTTCCAAGTCATGATGTAGAACAATTTATGAGAAGATTCTTCTAGTCTTAGCATAAACACAAGCACTTGGGTTGTGAATTTCCACAGCAGTAACAGGTCATTCTACAAAGTATTGACTTTACTGGAAAACATTCTTTCTGTGGAATGAGGAGTGGCAGAAATGGAAAAGCCACTAAGGAGATATACATACCAAAGGGAGTAATTATGAAAGTACTTGAAATATTGACAAATCATGAATTTGATCACTAAGTTTCTAGAGTAGAAAATGCTCTTAACAATGAAGAAGCAACAGCTTTTCAACTGCAAGGTCCTTAAATCATTTCCCCTAACTCTGGTGGCAAGCCCATAAGCGATTGTGTTGCTAAGAGAAAGGTCTCATCTCTCCAGCAATTTGAATCTGCTGGTGGCTCCAAAGGAGAAAGATGGGAGATCTCTACCATGTGATTTATAAACTAGGAAACCCCCTGAAGGAAAGCTGTGAGTTGGTTCTGATTTAATAGCACAAAATAATCACACGTGCACCCATACACAAGTTAAGGCTAACACTGTAAAGAAGGGGCTTTCTGGGCCACTGAAGTGTGCTTATGTGGAACCAGAATGTAGTCATGGGGAAGTTGAGGTTGTTCAAACAGAGCAAAGGGATACTGCATGGCTTTACATCAGAAAGGTGTATGTCAGAATTCTATCCTTTCACTATGCTTTATACAATCTGCCTAGTAAGGAAAAAACTGAGAGATCAGACCCTATGAAAAGAGGAGGAAGTGAAAATGTGGAAGAAGAAAAGTGGGGGAAGTTCCATTAACAACTTGCTACATACAGATGATACGAAGCTCTGATGGCTTGTGTTGTTGTTAGGTGCCATTGAATATAGTGCTACTTATAGTGCCCCTATGAACAGAGAACCAAACCTTGTCCTATTCTGTGCCATCCTCACCATCTCTGACACACTGAGCTTATTAATGCAGCCACAGTGTCAATCCATCTTGTTGCAAGTCTTCTCTCTTCCTAACCCTCTACCCTTCCAGGCCCGATATTCATTTCCAAGAAATAGCCTCACCTAGCAACACGTTCAAAGTATGAGAGACAAAGCTTTGTCATCCTTGCCTCCACGGATGCACCTTTTCCAAGACATACCTGGAAGGTTTTCTGGCCATTCACTGGGATATTCAGTACTATTCTCCAGCATCACAACTCAAAAGGATCAATTCTTCAGCCATCCTTATTCATTTTCTAGCTCTCAGATGTATAGCAAGTAATGGAAAGACCATCATGGCCTGAATCAAGTGCACATTAGTCTTCAAACAGACATAATTTCTTGTCAGTATTTTGGAGAGGTCCCTGACAGCAGATCTGTCCAAAACAATACATCTTTGTATCTCTTGACTGTTGGCACCAAGGATGTTGATTATGGAAGGAATTGTGCTGCCCTACCAAAGGTACCGGGTTTAAATATCCACTAGCTGTTCTGTGGGATAAAGATGAGGAATCTCCTCACATGCTCTTTATTACTTCTAAATATCTACTGAATGGTCAGCTATGAGGTTTTAGCTTGATGGTACACAATAACAAAAATAGAACATTGTTTACTGAAGTGAGAAAGGATTTAAAGCATTTACTTATGAAAAGACTGA
The DNA here is from genome assembly GCF_000299155.1 of Elephantulus edwardii. Taxonomy (NCBI): domain Eukaryota; kingdom Metazoa; phylum Chordata; class Mammalia; order Macroscelidea; family Macroscelididae; genus Elephantulus; species Elephantulus edwardii. The sequence goes on along the minus strand of NW_006399764.1, from coordinate 1,453,009 downwards.
GATCTGAACAAAGAAAAGGAAGACAGAAGAATCAATGCATTTAAGTTGTAATATTAGAGAGGAATACTGAATATCCCAGAGACAAGCAGAAGAATAGATATGTCTTGGGAAAAGTTTGGTCACACTGTCTGCCCCTTGGAGGAAAAGCTGGAGAAGCTTCATCTCACATACTTTTGGTATGTTGCTAGGCGAGGCTTTTCCTTGGAAACAGAAAAGGTGTTTGAAAAGGTAGAAAGCGAAAGAGAAGTTAGCTCTCAATGAGATGAGTTGACACAGTGACTGCAGCAATGGGGTTAAGTGTGTCAGAGATGATGAGGTGGAAAGGATAGAACAGGGTACAGATTTATTGTTTGTAGAGTCACTATTAGGCATCCTCAATGCTATGACAACTAACAAGAACAACAATAACATTATGTAGGAACTACACCTCAATAAACAGATATAAAAAATAGTTACATCTGGACCACTGAGCAACGTCATGATAAACAGAGGAATGAGTGAAGCTGTCACGGATGTTGTTTTACTTGGATCCACAGTTAATGTCCATGAAAAAACCTATCTAGAATCAAGCGTAAACTATCACATTCAAACAGAAGTCTTATTAGTAAAAAATTATTTTAAGGAAAAAAATTTCAAGTAGTTTATACTTTCTTGAAAATTGTACTCTCCCCAAAGCAATCCTGCTAATATGATTATTGTTCCTCTTCCTTGGAGAAAAACACGTATGACAACTACTTCCTTGATGTGTTATATAATAGAAGCTCTAACATATATAAACAAGTTATTTTTATTTAGTTATGTTGTTAGTAGTTATTTTTCATTCTCACAAGTTTAGATTCTAACTTGGTAATGTGTCATGAACAATAAAAAGGGAATACTTGTTTCAATGCAAAACCGGAAAACAACACTTTCTTTTTTATCAGAATCTGGCTGGGTTTATTGGCAGTGGAGAATTATCACAAAATGCTTTGGCAAGATTTTAACAATACATGCTGCTAAAATTTGTCACAATGGAAAAATGATAGCAGCGTGCAGGAAAGAAACCATGAATTAAATACCCTTTTCCCCTTTCCCAAAAAGGCTTGAGTAAGAGATATTTTGCCAGATATTTTAATTATACTGTGAAATTAAAATGTAAATCCAAATTCAACCCCCCACACCCCCATGAGAATCTCTCCACACTGGTATGGACAGTATTGCTTTGCAATTGAAATTCCTTATTCTTTACTATGTAACCTCATACTATTGGCCATGACTGGACAGCTGGGCTTAAAGTAGAGCAACAAAAAATAATGAAATTTTGTGACAGAGTAAATGCTTTTAATAAATGAGAGCTACAGTGGATGAGGCAGATGCTGAGTGGTTTTCAGTTTCCCTTTTGCTAGGAAGACATATTTCCCAAGCTATGCACCAATAGTCCAGCATCTATGTTGGGATATTCATCCTAGTACATGAGTGCTACCCATCTGCAGCTCTAATCCCTCTAGCATGTGTTAATCAACTAGCTCAATGTAGTAATTGATGTCAACTTCAGTGTAGAAAAGAATATGTAGGAACCAACACTAACTCATCAAAGTAAACACCCAATTATTTCTACAAGGCTTATAAATGTATGTATAGATCTATTAGTTTAATATGTGAAAATAATATGTAAAAATGTTTATGGATTCACTTAATAAAGGATGTAACAATATCCTAATTGTCAAAGAGTTGGTTCCAATCCATAGCAATGCTGTGTATGCTTGAGAAAAAAATTTCTTCGTACTGTTTTCTACGGTTTTCCCCCTCTTTTGTTCCTTTCTCTTTTCAGTACTGTCTTCTTTTGTACTAAGTATATTTTTATTCCACTTTGTCACATGCATTACCTTTAACAATATTGTTCTATATTTTCCTAATGGCTGTAGATTTTATAATACACATTGACAACTTTTTAGAATCTAATTTATATTAGTATTTTATTTTACTTTTTTAATTTATTTTTGTTTTCTTTTACTTGTTGTGTACCATGAAATCAGGAAGAGTTTGCCCCTTGTTCTCCAGCAGAGCATCTGGTGGATTTGAATCATGCACCTTTGGGATTGTAGCTCAGCTTCTTGCTACTAGGCCACCAGAGCTCCCTTATTTTAGTCTTTAATTATTCATGAACAGAGTGATAAATTTTTTCCATTTAAAATGCAGCTTTCTTTTTCATGGTCACATTATTCTATTATTTTAAACCTACAAACACAAGATTAAATTGTATTGTTGCTATTTTGCACAACTTTTTAATTTCTTGTTATAGAATTTTGCACTTAACATGCATTAACTGTTATTCTCTATACACTTTCCTAAGTGTGTGTTGTTTAATTCTTATATGATTTCCTTCAGCCTTGAGAATATAGTTTACAGTTCTTGTTGCCTGGTTTTATTTGCCTAAAAGATACTTATTTTTATAATTTCTTTCTTAAAAATTAATTGGTTCTATATTCTTGTTGTATTTATCCTTTTAGAATGTCATTCCACTAGATCTTGGATTTCCTTGTCTGTGATAATATTTGTCTTTTTAAATTATTACTGTTCCTCAGTACGTCAAGGAGTTTCCTTTCCCCCTTACTGCTTTAAAAAAATTTTTGTTTGTCAAAAGTACAGATGAGGGAGAGAACTGTTTATAAGGGATGTATGACTGGGTATTATTGTCAATACAGGAGTCCAGAATGAGGGCTGTATAGTGGAGTGGGCTTGAGGGAAGGGATTGCATAACAATGAAAGTTTCTCTTTTACTTTTCAAGGAGAAGAGTGAATTGAGGGCAGGGGTTAGTCAGGGAGAAAAGTACAATAATGAATAACTAGAAACCCTAAGTCTCTGTAAACTTTAGTCAAAATTAATGAAAAAAAAAAGTAGTGTGACTGCCAAATGTTTGTATTTGTTATGAATTCATCCGGTTTAGGATTAATGAGCTCTTTGAAAAGTATGTTAATGATAATAAACATTTGAGAATGACTTAAGTCATTGTATTTTCCAATACTTCTATCTAATTCTCTCTCTTTGCTCATCTAGGGCTCCCAATGTAGATAATATTTTGATTTTGTCTCTCTCAATATTCTACACTAGATTGTTGTTGTTAGGTGCCATCGAGTTGTAGACGACTCATATAAACAAAACGCCTGAGTACTGTTTGTACATCGAGTTTCCGGAGGCAAGCCATTTCGGAAGTGGATGCCGCTCGTGCTTCTGTTGTTGTTGTTATGCGCCATCTAGTCATTTGCGACTCGTAGCGACCCTATGTACAACAGCCCTAAACCCCGCTCTATCCTGTGCCAATCTCATTGCCTCTGACACACCCATCCCGATTACCCCCGGCACTGAATCAATCCACCTCATAGAGGGTCTTCCCCTCCTGCGCTGTCCCTCTACTCTACCCAGCATGATGTCCCTCTTTAAAGACTTGTCTCTCCTTACATGTCCAAAGTACGTCAGACAAAGCCCCAGAATCCTTGCCTCCAAGGAGTAGCCTGGTTTAACCCTCTCTAGGTTGAATCGGTTTATTTTCTTGGCAGTCCATGGTATATTCAATACTCTTCTCCAGCACCACAGCTCCAAGGCGTCAATCCTCCTTCTATCCTCCCTAGTCATTGTCCAGCTCTCTGATGCATAACAAGTGATTGCAAAAACCATGGCCTGTATCAGGCGCACCTTAGTCTCCAGAGAGACACCGTTGCTCTTGAGTACTTTAGAGAGGTCCCTAACTGCAAACTTTCCCATCGCAATACGTTTTTTTATTTCCTGGCTACTGGTTCCAAGATGGTTGACCGTGGAGCCGAGCAAATTGAAGCTGTGAACAATCTCAATCTCTTCTCCATCCATCCTGATGCTAACGATTGGTCCGGTGGTGAGAATTTTTGTCTTCTTGACACTGAGCCTCAGTCCATATTGAAGGCTGCAGTCCTTGACCCTCTGCAGTAAGTGCATGAGGTCCTCCTCAGTTTCAGCGAGCAGGGTTGTGTGTCATCTGCATAACGCAGATTGTTGATAGATCGTCCACCAATCCTAACGCCACGCTTCTCCTGCTTCTAGGCTTGTTTTAGTTGGGAAGCTCCAGCAAATACTGTCCGCCATGGGTAACCATTACCACGTTCATCAATGTCCCAGCTACACTAGATTATTGTTTCACTCTATATAATTTTATAAATAAGTATTCAGTTTCTTGGAGATTTTCTGCTGATTTTGAAATAACCTACTAATTGCATATCCAATTAAGTCTTTGTTTCTTTTAAATATCTTTCTCATATATACTAAAAGAGTTATATCATTCCTGAAAATACTCCCTGCTGCCCCTCCTGCCAAAGAGCCAGTTGTTTGAAAAAAAAAAAAAAAAAAGAGTTAGATCAGCAAGCTTGGATTTTCAAGTGCTATATCTTTCAAAAGTCATCAGGATTAACTCTTAAACGATTCCTAAGAGAGAACCTCTGAGCCCTTGAAGCATCTGGTTAGATAAAAGTATCTTTTTTATGTCTGAGGTCTTGGATTATTCTAGAGAGTTTATGTTAGCAACATGTTTTATGGAGAATTTTAAGTTTCTGTGTATGTTGAGGGATAGTACCAGACAGTATGACAATTTGACCTCTTTCAGGAAGTAGATATAAATATCTAAGTCATGAAGATGTAGCATGATTGGCCCCTAGTAAAATCTCTGGACACTAAAGTTGAGTTTGTCCCTAGTTGGGAATATTCATATGTATTGTTTCACATCTTACCTAGGAAAATTAATGGCATTCCAGCAATATCACTGGGAGAATAAACTTGGAAATAGTCTCCTGAAATTTATTCCATGAATCTTTTAACTTTGCAAGTTTAATATTTATAACGTCTCTGTAATAACCTGTAACCACGTGAATATTCTTCATTTTCCTGGGCCTTTTGAATTCTAGTAAACCATTAAACTTAGATTGGTCTGGGACCACCAAAGAACACTAAAGAAAACTCATTTGGTTCTTACATAGAATTCCTTAATTTCTCTGGTAAAATAATTAATATTTTGTTTCCTTTCCTTAATTTTATTTATTGCTTGTATAATTATGTAAATGCAATTGTGACTATTCCAACATCTATGGGTCGACACTTATTGTCTTAAAACTCTGGGTTGTGAAAACACTTTTATGTTTCATTGTATTATAATTCTGTATTTTATGTGAAAAACTGTGCTTAAAATAATACTGACATTTTATTACATACTATTATTGTTGTTAGGTGCCATTAAGTATAACTCCTACTAACCCTGGAACAATAGATTTGTACCCTGTTCTATTTCTTTGCCATCCTCATCACCTCTGATACACTTCAGCCCATTGCTGCAGTCACTGTGTCAGTAAATCTTGTTGGCGCTCTTCTTCTCTTTTGTTGACCCTCTACTTTTTTCAAGCATGATGTCCCTTTCTAATGAATAGCTCCTTCTAACAATGTTGTTAATTGTGTTGTGTAATTTTCAGTCAGAACTGACCCATAACTGAACCTCCAGAGGGTTATCAGGGGCAGTTTGGGAGGAGATTGCACATCTTTCTACCAGGAAGCAGCTGGTGGATTTAAACTATGTGCCTTTAAGTTAGTCGTCCAACTCCTTACCACTGAGCCACAAAGATCCCTCTTCTAACAATGTTGTTGTTCTTGGATACCATCGAGTCAGAATCAACCCTCTGCTGACTCTCTAGCAGCTTTTCAGACACAGTAAATTATACAAAAGGAGATTGTCCATCCTTCTCCTGTGGAGCAGCTGGTGGATTTGAACAATAACCCCCCAAAAAATGTAAGACAAAACTCTGGCTCTAAAAATCACTCTGTCTGCACTTTCTCAAAGACATATCTGCTATATTTCAAAGTCAAACTACAAAGAGAAATATCAATCTAAGTCCATCAAGGATACATTGAGTCATTATTTTATTGTTGCTGAGTCATTTTTAATTTTGTGTTTCTACAGGATGAGATGTTGATCCTTTTGGTGGCCCAGTGGTTAGAAGCTGTATTGCAATTCCAAAGGCACATGGTTCATGTCCACCAACTGCTGCACTGGAGAAAAATGGGCAATATTCTCCCATGTGATTCACTGCCTCTGAAAACCTGCTGGAAGTTCAGTTATGCGTCAGTTCGGACTTGACAGCACACAACAACACATCCACATCCAGAAGGACACTGTGTTCTAAGTGCACAATGACTTGTAAAACAGCTTTCTACTTCTCAGCTCAGGCACCAGTCCTTCTAATTTTCTTCAGAAGCTATCCCTAATAGAAAATTGGTGGATGGGAAAGACTAGCTATATGATTCTAGTACATTCTCTAATCGATCACAATAGTTTTACTGATTACTAACCATTCCACTAGTTTCCGTCCATATCAGATTTGAACACCTACCTGTCTATAATCCAAAATTCAGTGTATTCTAACAGAGAAAAAAATTAACAATTATACTATGCTCACCTGGAAAATTCTGATACATCCTCAAATTAAAACATTTAGGGTTGTTTGTTTGTTTGTTTAAATCATCATATCTTTAAGTATTTAAAAACACATGTTTGGTTAGGTTAGATATTTCTAAAAATTTAAGCATTTTCTAATCTTTCAAAGGAATCAATGTTCAGTTGGTTATTGTAAATTGTAAGGTCAAGAAAATACCTGAAGACAAAATATGTTTTTCATAATAACTGCTAATGCTTACTGATTTGCTAATAGTCAAGTTTTGTGCTAATAACATTATATATACTATCTCAATCAATGCTTGAACATAGGGTTTGTTATGGTGCCATAGTGGAAAGGAGTTGCACTGCCAAACCGAAGGAAAGCAGTTCAAATCTACCAGCTGCTATCCAGAAGAAAGATGGCCAACCTCCTCCCATGAAATTTACAGCCTCTGAAAAGCTGTTAGAGGATCAACTAAGAGTTGCCTCTAACTTGGCAACACATAACCACAATATATCAAGCTGAGGAAAACCAAGATCATAGGTAATAAAAAATTCTAAATGTTGCATATCTAGAAAAGTGCACCACAACAGAACTCTGGATGAAGGTGCAATTTGCTCCTCAAACAATGAATTACATTGTTTTCACTCAATGGAAGCTACAGAGAAAGGAAAAAAAAGGGGGGGGGGGAAGCTTGAAATGCTTTGCTATCATGTCTAGTCCAAGTTGTAGATGGCTTTCTGGGGCCTTCAAATCGCATGAGAGGAGACTGCCCAGGACACCATGGCTCCCTAAATTACATAGTTGTTATGTGCTTTCACTTTGAAACAAACTCATATTCGGTGCTCTAGCGTGTTTTCATAGTCTGTAAATTGCAAAGGAGGAGAACGCTCTTCTTTCTTTTGTGTGGAAGATGGTGAATTTGAACTAAGTGTCTCTGGGTTGATAGCTTACTCCTTAGGCTATCAGAGATCTCTTTAGTGTAAACAACAACCAACACCACACAGTGCACACACACATACACAGATTGCTGTTGAGTCACTTCTTGCTCATAGTGACCCGACAACTGAGTAGGACCGACTTAGAGAATTCCCAAAGCTGTATTCTTTACAAAAGCGGACTGTTAAATCTTTCTCCTGGGGTGTAGCTAGTGATTTCAAACCACCAACTGTTTAGCTGACAGCCAATCACTTAACCACTATACCTTCAGGGCTCCAGTTTAGTCAGTTTGAAACCTATCAAAGCATTTCATGCAAAGAAGACAACAATATTTTAGGTACCTGGGGCCTTGAGATAAGGTAGCTGTTGTTTAGTATTCATTTACAGACACATGACTGCTTTCTGGCACACTAGAGTTTGGAGAACCATCTGTCCTCACCCGGTGTTGATGCTGAAAGCGTTCTCGGTATGCTGACCAGCATGATAGTCATTGAATTAGAAAATGGAAAGAATCAACCTTACGTGCTACAAGTTTTCAGCCCCTGCAGCTTGGTAAGACAGGGACGGACAGCAATGGACAAAAGCTGCTGAAATTTAACAGTTGATTCTAGCCATTCTACAGATGATAGCTAATTTGGGAGCTTTAATGGAGTACACAGCTTTGCTCTTTGAGGATCTAATAAGCATTTGTAGAGTGAATAATTCACAGGATTTGGAAAATGGAATGTCATGACCATTAAGAAACAGAGGGAAGTTTGACAAAATTGCAGAGAATACAAACATATCTTTGGGTGATATGGATCTAATCCAAACAACTGTACTATTAGTATTAGTAAGAAAAAAAATTGTGACTAAAGCATTCATTCTGTTTACAAATTAAGTGGTCCCAAAGTATTATAGTGAAGGACTTTGGAACTATTTCAATGAGAATAAGACTTTAAGAGGGAAAAATCAATGTAAATATTTTTTTCTGGATTAATATTTTACAGTGAGTGAAACATACTCTCTTCCTGAAACTGACATTTATACATTCCAATTAAATGTGGATCTTTATTTTGCTGGCATTTATTTTCTTTGCTCTGACTCAAAACTCATAAAGATAAATTTAACATATCTTAGAGATGGAAATGATAATTTTAGAAATATCAACAGTTTCAAACAACTCATTCAAAATTGTGTCAAGTTTGGGTTGCTGTCTTTTTTTTTTTTCTCACCTTGCAAATTCTCCAGTGGTAAGAAATGTGGGACTTTTGATTAATTCCTTTAAAGATTGAAGATTTTGTCTTAAACATGAGAAAGTTTCCACATTTTGTTTTCTATTTACTTAAATGAAACTAGATGTAAAAAAGTATTTTATAAAAGTATAAAACAATTCCAAGTCAAGTCTTTGGGGTTTCGTTAATATTTATTTCATATAGTGATAAAAAATAGGACCAAGTATCTCATGGATTTCCAAAAGATCATAGACATTTGTGTTAGTTGGAGAAAGTGCAGTCAGAGTACTCCTTGGAGCTAAGCAGGACAAAGCCTTGTCCCTCACTCTTTCTTTAGGTATGTTGCTAAGAGATGTTATTCTTCGGAAAGGTGGAGGGTTAGCAAAAGAGAGGAAGACTCTCAAAGGGATGGATTATCACACTGACTGAAGCAATGGCCTTAAGTATATCAGAGACGGTGAGGATGGCACAAGATTGGATAGGATTCAGATCTGCTGTTCATAGGGACTCAGTCAGTTATACATGACTTGAAGGCAGCTAACAACAACACAGACCAGTAAGGCAGCCCCGGCGGCTTCCGTGGGGTGTTACACCACTATCCTACAGGCCATGACTCGTTAGCAATTATAATGCACCAGAAGCTCCCCGTGAAAAAGATGGGTCATCTCAATGGTATTTTATAGCCTCAGAAACATAGTGGCAGTTCAGCTATGAGTTAGCTCAAACTCAGCAGCAATAAATGAGTGAACAATGGAGACTACAAGGTACTGCGTAAGTATGTGCCTTCTGAAATGAGATCATCAAAGGACTTGGGATTTCACCTTGCCCTTTCTTTGATTACTTGCTATGGAAATTGATAGTCTTTTCATCAAGAGTGTCAAATGCTGTTTGATCTACGTGATAAAGACCTGTGATTGCTGCTCACAACACATGCCATTTTCCATCTTTTTATTTTTAGTCTGTTTAGGTTTTAGAATATAAAATATATTTTCTATAGGAGCATAAGCACATTTGGTTTTATTTTTGTTTATGTGTATTTTTTTTAGTTTACTATTTCAAATCAAGTCTCACAATTTCTGTGCTTGCACTGAATTTTATTGAATACTTAATTCTGATTTAAAAATGTTAAAATTCAGCTAAAAATTCAGCTCATTTCTTTTGAGTCAGAACGAGCTCATGGCTGAGCTCCCAGTGGGTTTTCAGGGGCTTTAACTTGCATGAGAGATTATTAGCATTTTTTAAGCAACAGCTGATAGACTTATACTGCCTGCCTTTGGGTTGGCAGTGCAATTACTTAACTACCAGGCCACCAGAGCTCCCTATTAACAGGCTTTAAAAGCAGTGACCAAAATGGTACTACTAAGTGGTACACTGTTAATCCACCTGCTATTCTGAAGGGGAGAGATGTGATAATCTGTGTTGCTTTTTGTCAAGGTTTATAGCTTTGGAAACTCTGCAACATGGTTATGACCTGCCCTAAGGCAT
>NW_006399764.1:1433328-1442623 GCF_000299155.1 Elephantulus edwardii | reverse complement strand
CCTTTATGGAGTTATCAGTACTTTGGTGGTAGAATTCTTGCTTTACATGAAGGTTGTAGTTGTTATTGTTTTTAGGGGCCAGGAGTCAACTAAGGCTCATAGTGACCCCATTCACAGGAATCTGAGCCTTGCCCTTTCCCGTACCATTATACTTAAGGCCACAGTAACAGTCACTGTGTCAGTCCATTTTGTTAAGGATCTTCCTCTCTTTCACTGACCCTCCAGTTGTATATGCATGGCACCTTTCTCCAAGGACTTGCCTCTTCTAATCCCATGTCTAAAATATGTGAGATGAACCTTCATCATCCTTGCCTCCGCAGGACACTCTGGCTTCCCTTTCCCCAAGACATTTATTTGTTCTCTTGGAAGTCTGTTGGGATATTCTCTTCTTCAACACCATAGCCCAAAGGCATCAATTCTTCTTCTGTCATATGTCATTGAAATACTCACCAACAATATAAGCTGAAGAGGACAAAACTCAAAATCTCAACCAACATTTTCAGTCTCTGAATTTGATAGAACATGCAATCAATCAAGATACATTAATAATAACTGATGACTGGAATGCAAAACTTGGAAACAAGAAAGACTGGTAATCATAAATTACAGACTTGGTAACATAAATGACACTGGAAACCTAACACTTGAACTTTGTATAATCAATAACTTATTAATTGCAAACACCTTCTTTAAAAAAATACAAATGGGGGAGGGGAATCCAAAACAAACACAGTGACTATCAACATGAACTTCACCTAATGAACTACACAGAAATTAGACCGACAACTGTGGAAAGAAATCATTACAGAAGCTCAGTGTTAACAGTCGAAATGAGGCAAAGTGCTGATTGTGGCACAGATCATCAATTGCTCATGTACAAGTTCAAATTGAAGCAGAATAAAATAAAAGCAGATGCACAATAACCAAAGTACAAGCTTGAGTCTATCCCTCCAGAATTTACAAACCTCACAAGAACAGTTTGAAGCGCTGAAAACTAATGATAAAGACGAGATGAGCTATACGATCACATCAAGAATACCATCCAGGAAGAAAGGCAAATATCACTGATAAACAGGGGATAAACAAAGACCAAAATGAATAGCAGAAGAGACTAACAATTGCCCTGAATGTTGAGAAGCCAAAAGAAAGAGGTGGGGGGAATTGTGCCAGGAAATATCTGAACCCAGGATTTTAAAGTATAGGGTGAGAAACAAAAAAAAAGTATTGTAAAAGAATGTGCAAACAACTGCAGGAAGAAAATAGAAAAAGGAAAACTCACTTGGACATTCTCAAGGTGAAAGAACTGAAAAATATTTAAGCCTCAAGTTGTAAGAATGAATGAAGAAAATCTTGAGTGACTGGAAGCATCAAAAGACTACAGAGGGAATACACAGTGATTGTATCAGAACGAATTGGCTTACACAGAACCATTTTGGATGTAGCATACTGACTGGAAGCAATGGTGATGAAGGAAGAAGATCAAGCTGCATTGATAGCATTAGCAAGAAAAATAAGGCCCCAGGTATTGATTTGAATACCATTTGAAGTGTATAGCACACAAATCAACCCTCCAGGTGCTCACCAGATGTCAATAAATTAAAAAAACATTTACCTGTCAAAATGATTAGAAAAAAATCCATAGTTGTTCCTATTACCAAACAAAGGAAATCCAATGAATGTGGAAATTACTGACCAATATAATTAACATCACATGAAGATAAAATCTTGCTGAAAATCATACAAAATGCCTGGAATAGTACACTGAGCGAGTTTCCAGAAATTAAGCTGAATTTACAAAATGCTGTGGCATCAGGGTTATTATTGCTGATGTCAGATAGACTTTGACTGACAGAGAAAAAAAAGACCAGGAGGCTGTCTATTTATGTTTAAGACTATTCAAAGGCATTTGAATGTGTAGATCATCACAAATTATGACGAACATTGAGAAAAATGAGAATCCCAGAACATTTAGTTGTGCTCATGTGAAACCTAAAATTAGGCAAAGCAGCTATTGTCCAAACAAAGCAAGGGAACGCTATAAGGTTTAAAATCAAGAAAGACGGTGCCAAGGTTGTATCCTTCCTCCATATCTCTCCAGTCTATATGCTGAGAAAATTATTAGAGAAGGTGGACTTTATGAAGAACTATGTAACATCAGGATTGGAGGAAGATTCATCAACAACCTGCTTTATGCGTTGACATGACCTTGCTTGTTGAAAGTGAGTAGGACTCAAAATGCTTGCTGCACAAGATCAGAGATTACAGTCTACAATCTTGATTACATCTCATCATAAAGAATAAGAAACTCTTCATCCCTGGGCCAATAGGCAACATCATAATAGACGGAGAGAAAAAGGACATTGCTCATTTTTCTTAGATCCACAATCAATTTCCTTGACCCTAGCCGTCAAGAAATCAAAAGATATGTTGAAAGAAAGACCTCTCTATGTTGGAGGAAGACCTGTCTTAATTCCTGGATAGGGTCCTCCTCTCTGCCAGCAGATATTTGAGTATTGTAAGGAAGCTGAACACATTTTAGGGGATCTCTGAAAAAGCAGAGGAAAAGAGTAGTGATGTACTTGCAAGTATGAACCACTGAAAACCCTATGAATTACAATACTTGATCTGCAGCTCCCCAGTGAGGATGGCATAGGATCAGGCAGCATTTTACTCCGTGAGGAGTTCAAGGTTGAATTGACAGCAGCTGACAACATTGTCTCAAACAGGGAGCTATGCTAGTGTAGTCCATAGAGAGTTACGTTGTTAACCCAAAGCCATATTCCTTTGCAGGCTCAAATCCACCAGCAGTTCTGCAGAAGGAAGATGGGCAATCTCCTCCTGCACTGTTTATACCCTCCAAAAACCCACAAGAGGGTCAACTATGAGTCAGTACTGACAAGGTGATTATTTTGAGACTTTTTGTGAGGAACATTAATATTTTACTTTATCAACTTTAATTTGTATTGTATGAACATTTTATGATACAACAATTTATACTATTAACGATCATATTTAATATTGTTGTTATTGTTGTGGTGTACCATAAAGTTTGAACTGACCCATAGCTGACCCTCCAGCGGGTTTTCAGAGGCAGTTAATCACACAGGAGAACATTGTCCGTCCTTCTTCCACAGAGCAGCTGGTGGAACATGTGCCTTCAGGATTGCAGCACAGCTTCTTGCCTCTAGACTAAGGTACCATATAGATTGTAATTTACTAATATCATCTTTATACTAATTTTAGGATTCTAGACTTGATAGCACACAATAACAACAATCTAAAAAAAAGTTTTTCTTATATAGTCGCATAGCTTTACCCCTTTTTGGGGTAATATTGCTATATATGTTACATCAATTAACATTTTAAGATCAACAATACTCTTTGCTATAGGTGGTATTTTATCATCTGTCATTTTCTTAACTCACTACTGCTTTCTCCCAACATAGTGATTTTTCTTTGAAAGTGCATCACACATATGTCCATGTTATAAAATGAGAATGGTCTGTACACATTGTTGTTACATGCTGTTGAACTGACTACGACTCTTAGTGATCCTATGCACAATTGCTCTGAACTCTGATCTATTCTGAACCAATCTCACTCTCTCTGACACACCTAACCTCATTACCCCAGTTATTGTGTCAATCCATCTCATATGGGATCATCCTCTCCTGCGCTGTTCCTCCACCCTTCCACGTATGATATCCTTCTTTAAAAACCGGTCCCTCCTGGCCACATGCCCAAAGTATGTGAGACAGAATCTTGAAATCTTTGCATCCAAGGGACAGCTTGGTTTCACTCTCTCCAGGACAGATTTGTTAGTTCTCTTGGCAGTCCACAGTAAGTACAATTACTCTTCTCCAGAACCATATCTCAAAGGCATCAATTTTGTCTCCTTGGTAATTGTCCAGCTCTCTGATACACAGCAAGTAAATGCAAAAACCATGGCCTGGATCAGGCATGCCTTAGTCTCTGGACTGACATCCTTGCTCTTCAGCACTCTAAAGAAGTCCCTGACAGCATATTTTGCTAATGTAATTTGTGTTTTGATTTCCTAACTGTTGACGTCAAAAGTGTTGATTGTGGAGACTGAGCAAGCTGAAATTGTTAAGTCTCAATCTACTCATTCATCATGATGCTGCCATACGACTCAGTAGTGGAATCTTCATTTTTTGGATGTTGAGCTTCAATCCATACTCAAGACTGTAGTACTTAACCTTCTGAAGCCAGTGTTTCAGACTTTTATCAGTTTTAGCAAGTAAGGTTGTGTAATCTGCATAATGCAGGTTGCCGATGAGTTTTCCTCAAATCCTGATGCCACATTCCTCCTCACAAAGTCCAGAATCTCAAATGATCTGTTCTGCATACAGATTAAAAAAAAAAACAAACCAACAGAGACGGGAAACATCCCCGATGCTCTTCTTTTCTGATTTTGAACCATGCAGTGTTACCTTGCTCTGTTCTGATGATTGCCTCTCAGTCCAAGTACAGATTTTGCTTTAGCACAATCAGGTGTTCTGGGATTCCCATTCTTCTCAAGGTGATCCACACCGTTACACGTTGCTGCAAATGATGGCAAAATGTGTTTCTAAGCACGGTCATCAATTTAAAAGTGTGCGGCAAAGCGGCAACATGTGTAAAGATCTTTGTGTAGTCGGTGAAACACAGAAAGACATTTCTCTGGTACTCCCTGGTTTCATCCAAGATCCATGTGACATTGGGAATGATGTTCCTATTGCCATGGCCTCTCTTAAAACAGTCACTTTGGATAATCTTCAGCACAATTTTGCTTACTTGTGGTATTAATGATGTAGTTCTATAATTTCACATGCTGTTGGGTCACCTTTTTTTGGAAGGGAAATAAATATGGATCTCTTCAAGTTTGTTGGTAGGTAGTTGTCCTCCAGATTTCTTGGCAACACCTGATAATCACTTCCATCCAGGACTGCATCTGCTTGTTGACATATGTCAATTGGTATGCTGTCAACTCCTGGGGCCTTTTTTTGGTCTATTTCTTCAAAGCAGTTTGAACTTCCTCCTGTCAGCCAGTTCTTTTTTGGTACAGTGACTGTTATACTCCTTCCATCTTCTTTTGATGATGTACATGTTACTTTATCCATATATTGTTTTATATAAAGAAGACAAATAGGCATTTTTAACTACATTATAATCTTTCAAGTGTTCTTTTTTTATTCATGAGTATTTGAAACAAATTCTAATCCATGAGAGATGGGAAGCTTGGACTATTTCTGAAGAACTGTACAGATCTAAAATGAAGTAACTTTTCTTTGCCTTAGCGTATATCCTTATTTAGCATTTTAATCAAAAATTAACCATTTCTTGAAGGATTGTCATTTTCTGGGAAAGGAACAAAGGGTGTAAATAGTATGAATCAGGAGCTTAATTACAGCCAGCTTTGTTAGATAGAGTTAAATGGGAACTCTCAAAATTGTGTGGATATTCAACATTCTAGATGATGGACCCGAACATTATTTGTAATTTTTAAAAGGTTTCTTGCAGAGAAAATCATTCTACTGAGGAAGCAAAGCAATTAACAAAACAATTCAAAGGGAGATCCAAGGGAATATTTCAGGTTAAAAGAGCACCGTACTAATACCTCTTTTTTAACATTAATGGTTTGGTACTGGTAATTTAAATACAAGATATATAGCTATTGAATCCCTTGAAACAATGTGTACATTTCCTCTTTCCACTCTGTGTTAATAGTGTCATGTTTCATCATTATGCCCTTGACCATGGCTATGAAATTAAATGAATCTTATGGTGTTTACAAGTGATAAAAAGAGTATATCTGCAAATATTATTTTTATTAGGAAAAGAATA
Organism: Elephantulus edwardii; assembly: GCF_000299155.1. NCBI lineage: Eukaryota > Metazoa > Chordata > Mammalia > Macroscelidea > Macroscelididae > Elephantulus > Elephantulus edwardii. The sequence continues at coordinate 1,436,779 of NW_006399764.1, read as the reverse complement.
AAGGGAAAAAGAAAATGAAATGTCCTGCGAAGGTCACTATTTACACAGATGTATTCATTTGCAAGAACACGCATAACAAATCTGTTCTTTTATGTATTAACAAAGTAATTTCATGGTTGAATAAATTTATGTAATTAGCTATCATGTTTTAGCACAATAGTCCCTTAATCCATAGTTGGCGAGTGATATTTAAACGAAGAACTCTGAAACATAGCTTATGAGCAACAGAGTAGCAAGTGTGTCTTAATGATGATAAAATGTGTATACAGTCCACTGTGATTTACAAGGCACTTTCATTTGCATTAGCCAGTTTAATCTTAAAATAATCCATAGTGAGTTATTAAAATGGGAATTCTATTGCTAATGGATGAGTAAAGAAAACAACTCGCAGAAATTTTAAAGACATCTTTCCTTGAGGTTACTTGTTGCAGAAAGTTGTGATTTAGGGGTGGGAAAATTAATCCAGTCTCATAATTTCTGTGTTTCAGTTGGATTGGATAATTCATTGCCAATATCATTCATGTCAACCAAAAAACTCAACTCATTGTCTTTGGGTCAGAACCAGCTCATGGCTGAGTCTCCAGTGGGTTTTCAGAAGTTCTTCTCCTGGCTTCTAATTCTGTCATATTTCCCCTAACGAAATATGATCATATTATCTCTAGAAAGAGCAAGAAAGAATTATCCTAGTAAAAGTGGAAGGCAAAGGGAAGGATAAGGTTCAGATCTCTTGTTCACAAGGTCATTTTGAGTCCATACTCAACTTAACAGCACCTAACAAACAATATCAGTGTAGATGCACTGTTTTCTCTGTCTGCTTTATTCCAGATTGTATTTTATACTCTCAGACTCAGGTTTAGAGAAACAGATTGATGTAGTACCTCCCTTACATTTTGTTGAGATAGATGCATAAGCTAGCCTCTCCAATGGCAAAGAAGGATGTTTGATCGACTATATTTAGAATTCAGGACACTGTTCGAACAACTGTATGAATCTAGACAAATGTGCGATTGAAAATGTGAAATTCCTACTTTGGAGCTCAGAATCCCACTTTTTTATTAGAAGATATAGGTTTGGTAATGACAGGGAATTAACATGAACATAAAGCCAAAACCAGTTTTAATATAAATCCAAAAAGTAGAAGTTGAGTACACACCTAAACATACACACACACACACACACACACAAAAGATCAGAGCCAATGTTATTCAGTCATGCATGTATTATGTCTGTTTCTTTTCTTACTACGCACAGAACATTCAATTTCTGTGTTTTGTCATCTCGTACTAGATCTCGTTCACACTTGGCAATTATTTAGAAAAATTAAAACTTGTAAACACATTTCTGTACATCAAATGTGGATGTACAATTGAACAAAGCTTATGATTGCCTGGATCATGTCTGTTGCTATAATTTTATTTAACAAAAATGATGTGTCAGACAATTAGGCTGAACAAGGACAATGAAGAGCTACAATAATTAAAGTATGGGTTTGAATTAGACCTCAATGAAAAAATGGGAAAAGGCTCTTCGACATGTTAATGAATGTTTTCCTTGGTACAAATGAATATTCAAAACACAAACAATTTATTTTCATGGTTATTAGTTCTCTTCAAAAAGCCTCATGGAATATTTTAATGACATGATTTTCTAAAAGTTTAACACTAACTCCAATTATTTTCCATTTCATATACTTATTTTAGAAAGGATAAAAGACATGACACATAATGGAAAGTGTTACTGACAGAAGAAACAGTCCTAGAAAATAATGAAGAAGCAGCAGCAACAGTAGCAGTGGACCTGGCTGGTTTTCAAGACACTTGATCTTGGTGAACAAAATTCCCTTTGTGATCTAGAAGCTGCACATTGCCAGAACATTAAGGGATGATGAGACTTCGGTGGCTAATCTCATGATAGTTAAATTATTAGTGATAATTTGCTTTACATTAATAAGAAAGAAGACATGTGTCTTTTCAGTATTGATAATGGGTACACCACTATGCAGGTACTGACCTTCCAAACACTGAGGAATTTAACAAAGTAGTTAGCAAGATGTTACTTGATTGACTGTTTTTAAATAAGAATAAATAGTGCGACAGTGATTGATATTTCACCCCAAATATGAGGAGCTTGCAGTGGTGTTTAGGGTTCTTTTTAAAGGACTCGTCAAGGTCTTTGTGTTAGCTCATCAAACAGCATTTGGTATCCTCATCCATTATGCATTCTTTTTCACCTAATTGCTGCTCGTTATAGTATCTTGGTGTTCTAAGGGAATTAATAAACCCAAATGTGTCTATTTTTAATCAATTTATTTATACAGAGTAGTTTATTTATCTAAGTTATGAAGGAACAGCTTAGTATTACTTCTACCTAAAGCATATAATATAGCCGACTTATTATTTGGAAGGAATTTTATTGTTCTAACATCACAATGGCTTTGTAGCACCATTGTGGTAAAGTGAATGAAGTGATGGTGGCATGCATGATAATGCTACTACCATCTGTAAATGAATAGTAGAAATAAGACATTTTTATTTTCAGTCTGATTTAGAATATACATTCCATTGAAATGATACTTGAAAGATATGATTTATGGTTAATTTTCTTTAGAGAAAAGTTTGAATTCTAAATTAAAACACACCTTTCCCCCCTTTTTAAAAATTAATTTTAATCAAAGTTTAAAGAGACATAGGGTTTCCAGTCATTCATTATTGCACTTTTCTCCCTGCCTACCACCTTGCCCCCCAATTAACTATTCTCCTTGAAAAGTAAAACTCTTTCATTGTTATGCAATCTCTCCCCCAAAGTTCACTACACTATGCAGCCTTCATTCTGGACTTCTGTCATGACAATAATACCCAATCATATATCCCTTTTCAACAGTTCTCTCTCATCTGTTTAAATGCAATATACATCATTCCTTCCCTCCTTTTCTGTCTTCCCTTAACCCCAATGTCAGTCCCATTTTACAACAGTGGCCCTATGCAATATTTGTCCTTTTGTGACTAAGATATTTCACTCAGCATAATGTCCTCCAGGGTCATCCATTTTGCATAATATTTCATGAGTTCCTTGTTTTTCCAGTGTTGCATAGTATTCCATTGTGTGAATATACCAGAGCTTCTCTATCCATTAGTTTATTGATGGTCATTTGGGTTGTTTCCAGCTCTTTGCTATTGTGAACAAAGCCACAATAAACATGGGTGTGCATATGTCTGCTTAGGTGATGGCTATGGTTTTCCATATTCCCAGTAAAAGCACAACTTTTTTAATTTATCATTTTCTTTTCCATACCTTGAAATTCTGTTTTCCTTAATGTTTATACCTATTCTGCCTGACATTATTTACAGTTATTCTAGAAACTAAGAGAGATGCAAATTAAAACAACTATGAGATATCATTTCACCCCAGTCAAAATAGCAAAATTTAACAGAACAGCAAGCAACAAATGCTG
>NW_006399764.1:1375365-1432063 GCF_000299155.1 Elephantulus edwardii | reverse complement strand
TATATAAATATTCACAAATACCATATTGACTATTTCTAATTGAGATTTAGAAATACTGTGCCTTGTTTAAATTTAAATATATGTTCAATAAGAAAACTTTCATTATTTTTTCCTAATTATATAATGCTTCTACAGACAAAGATAGAGAGCTCTGATGGATAAGTGGCAAGAAGCGGCACTGCAATCCCAAAGGCACGCAGTTCAAGGACAACAGCTGTTCCACGGGAGAAAGGTGGGCAATCTTCTCCTGTGCAATTAACTGCCTCTAAAAACATGGCAGAGGACCAGTTATGGGTTGGTTCTGACTCTATGGACACAACAACAACAACGAACACAGAATGTTAGGGAGTGCTGGTGGTCTAGCGGTAAGGAGCTGCATTGTGATCCTAAAAGAATGCATTTCAACCTCACTAGCTTCTGAGCAGTGAACAATCTCCTTCCCTGTGGTTAATTGCCTCTGAAAACTCCCTGGAAGATCAGCTATGGGTCATTTATGCCTTGATGACAAACAACCACAATAACACAGAAGGATAGCAAAAGGTCAAAGTGGCATTATGTGAGAAGGTACCCCAAGGGAAGTAAAATTATCTATTCTTGCTTTAATTGAAAGTTCATTTGATCCATCAAGTCTACTTAGAGTACTTTGTGTAAGGCAAAAATTAAAGGTAAGCAAAGAAATGTGCACACAGTTTTTCACCACAACTTTATTGGTAATCTCGGTAGTGAAACACAACAAACCATTGCAGAGGAACTGCTTATATGTTGTTGTTAGTGGCCTTCGAGTTGAGTTTGACTCAGAATGACCCTAAGTACAACAAATCTAAATCTAGTCCTATACTGTGTCATCTTCACAATCTCTGACACAATGGAGCCCATTGCTGCAGTCACAGTGTCAAACAATCTGGTCGTGAATCTTCCTCTTTTTCACTGACCCTATACCTTTCCAAGCATTATGTCCCTCTACAGGAAATAGTCTTTCCTAGCAGCATGCTCCAAGTGTGTGAGATGACACTTTATCATCCTTGCCTCCAAGGAGCACTTCGGCTGCACCTTCTCCAAGACTTAACTGTTCTGTTAGCAGTCGATAGGATATTCTGTACTCTACTCCAACACTACAGCTCAAAGGCATCAATTCTTTTTCTGTCATTCTTATTCACTGTCCAGTTCTCAGTTACATAGAAAGTGAGAGAAAAGACCATAATCTGAATAAATTACACCTGAGTTTTCAAATATACATTGCTCCACAACAATTTAGAGAGATTTCTGACCGCAGACTTTAACTACAAACTTTCCCAGTTCAATGTCTCTTGATCTCCCGATTGCTTTTACAAAGAGTATTCACTGTGGGCCCATGTCAGATTAATTTGTTGACAGTTTCCAGGTTTTCTCCATCTATCATGAGGACAGTAATTGAACACAGAAGAATTTCATGAAACAACGTATGAGCAAGAGCCTGTGGTGTTGAAGGAAAAAGTTCAAGCTGCTCTGAAAGAATTGGCAAAAAACAAGCCCAGGAATTGATAGCATACTGATTAACATATTTCAACAGACTCTTCCCTGGATGTGCTCATCAAGTTGTGCCAAGAAATCCAGAGGACAACCACCTCGTGAACTGACTGAAAGAGATCTATGTTTGTTCGCATTCCAAAGAAGGGTGATCCAACAGAGTGTGGATATTATCGAACAGTATCATTCATATCACATGCAAGTAAGAGTCTGCTGAAAATTATCCAAAAAGAGCTAGAACAGAGAACTGCATGAAGTGCAGGCTGGATTTAAAAGAGGCCATGGTACTAGGGGTATTATAGCTAATGTCAGATGGATCTTGTCTGAAAGCAGAGTACCAGAGGAATGTCTCTCTGTGTTTCATTGACTATGCAAAGGCATTTGACTGTGTGGGTCATAACAAACTGTGGCTGACTCTGAGAAGAATGGGAATCCCAGAACACTTCATTTTGCTTATGTGAAACCTATACTTGAACCAGGAGACAGTTGTCAGAACAGAGCAAGGAGACATTGCATGCTTCAAAATTGGGAAGGGTGTACATCAAGGATGTGTCCTATCTCCATATCTTTCCAATCTATATATAGAACAGATTAACTGGGAGGCTGGCCTCTATGAGGAGAAATGTGCCATCTGGATTGGAGGAAGACTCATCAACAATCTTTTTTATGCAAAGGACACAACCTTGCTTGCTGAAACAGAGGAGGAGAACCTGACGCACTTTCTGCAGAAGGTCAAGGACTGCAGCCTTCAACATGGATTGAAGCTCAACATCAAGAAAATATTCTCACCACTGTGCCGATTGGCAGCATCATGATGAATGGTGAAGAGATTAAGACTGTCAACAGCTTCAGTTTGCTTGTGTCCACAATTAAAAGAAGAATTGCACTGGGAAAAGTATGCTGTCAGAGACCTCTCCGAAGTACCAAAGAGCAATGATGTCAGTCTGGAGACTAAGGTGTGCATGATAAAGGTCATGGTCTTTGCAATTACTTGCCATGTATCAGAAAACTGAACAATGACTAGGGATGATAAAAGGCAAATTGATGCCTTTGAGCTGTGGTACTGAAAAACAGTTTTGAATGTACCATGAACTGCAAGGAGAACAAATTAGAGGCAAGAATTCTGAAGCTTCTTCTGACATACTTTGGACATGTGGCAAGGGGAATCAGTCTTTGGAGGGGGACATCATGCTTGGGAGGGTAGAGGGATAGTGCAAGAAAGGAAGACCCTTGATGAAATGGACTGATTCAGAGACTGGGGTAAAGAGGTAGGTGTATCAGAGACAATTAAGATTGGCACATGATAGAGCAGGGTTTAGGGCTGTTGTGCATAGGGTTGCTATGAGTCACAGGCAACTCAACAGCACATAACAACATCAACAACGTCATGAGGTTGCTTATTGGTCCAGTGGTGAGAATCCATTTTGAAAGCTATATTCTTTGATCTTCTGCAGCAAGTGTTTCACATCCTCCTCACTTTCAGCAAGTAAGGTTGTGTCATTTATTTATCAAAGGTTATTGATAAATCAGTCCTTTTTCTGATCCTGATGCTACATTCTTCTTCATGGAGTCCAGCTTCTTGAATAATTTGATCAGTGTACAGATTGAATAGGCTTGTTAAAAAAATTGTGGTTTGTACAATGTATACCGTTGTTGTTGTGTACCATTGAGTCAGAAGTGGCAATATCTGACACTCCAGCAGGTTTTCAGAGGCAGTTAATAACGAAGTAGGAGATTGCCTAACCTTCTCCCATGGAGCCACTGAAGGCCTTGAACTCAGGCTTGGTTTTAATTGTTTTTCATCAGACATTCTTCTAGTTCCTATAGGCCTGGTCTGTCCATTTGCTGTACAGAAATAACTCGTGGTTGCTGTGATGCCGAACACTGTGACAATGACGTGTCAACTGTGATAATGGTTACCCATGGTGGACAGTGGTTGCTGGAGCTCCGCAATTAAAACAAGCTTGGAAGCAGGAGTGGCATCCACTTCCAAAATGGCTTGACTCCAGAAACACTATAAACTTGGAGAAATGATGAAAGTTATTCAAGTGTTCAGGTCTTTTGTCCACAGAGTTGCTATGAGTCCTCTACCACTTGATGGCACTTAACAACAACAATAACAACAATGTATAAATGTAATATTACATAAATGGATGTACAATGTAATGTTACATAATTTTGTGTAATATGGACTAGAGTCTTACATTTACTCTGAATGATGGAGTAGAACTTCCTAAAGAGTTTCTAAATTAAATACACAAGAATCTTTATCAAATTGAAAAATATAAACTTGTGAGCACTAAAAAAAAGAGTTTCTAAATTATAATTTTTATGGATATAAATAATAAATTCAAACCATTGACATTTCAATTAGAAGTCATTAGAAGTCACTAAGTAGGTACAAAGGCATATATAATTTTCTCTCTCTGTCTCTGTCTCACCTCCTCTGTCTCTCTTTCTTACTGTCTCTCAGACATGTACATACACATGCAGGTACAAGCATAATTTTCTTGAAATATAAAGAAGATCCATGTTTGGAAGACTCTATAAAGGTCAAGAATTGTCCAAGATATGCAAATTACAAATTATTTTAATCTTCTTGTTTGTTTAATTTGAAAATCACTTTTCTAAATGAATTCATTCAATTTTATAAAATCATGGGGGAAAGTTTCAGTCATTTAGAGACCGTGTATACAACTCTGTAATTAACAGAGACAGTCCTTATAGCAGAGGACCAGGCAAAAACTGCAAATAAATGATTGATAGACCAGTTGCAACTAATCCAAACTATGACCAGTCTTGAAACTAATCATTATAATAAAGAAATTTCAAAACCTAAAGTGACCTACAGTTAAATTGGAGAAGTTTAGTAGTAGAACTAAGGGGAAAAAAACCCTTCAAAATACATATCATGAATAAATAATAAAAATTAGCTCCCTCGTAGGTATTAGTGTTGCAATCACATAGCACTGTTGAGTCAGAACTACCATGGTTGGCACTCCATGGGTTTTCATAGACAATAAATCATATGAGAGGAGACTGTTCATCTTTTTTCCACACACAGAGCAACTAACGGATTTGAAATATATTCATTTGGGTTAGCAGCACAGGTCCTTACCACAAGGCCACCAGTGTTCCCTATCATCCTTGTTAAGTATCACAGAGTTAGAATCAACTCATACCTGACCTTCCAGAGGGTTTTCGGAGGCAGGAAATCACACTGGAGGGAACGGACCATCTTTCTCCTGCAGAGCAGTTGGTGGATTCTAAGTACCCACCTTTATGCTGGCAGTGCAGTTCCTTTACCAATAAGCTATCAGAACTCCCTAAAGCTCCCTGACGAAAGTGGAAAAGATAAGTAGATTTTATTAAAAATGTGAGTCACCAAAGAAAAGTCAAATTAAAACAGTGAAAGAATAATCAAAGAACAAAATGTTCAAAAGCAGAAAATTTCAGAAGAAAGAATTCACTCGGAGTGTCAGAAAGGGCAGAGGGCTGAAAAAGGTTGACAACTGAAAAGAACAGTAATGCCTGCCAAGGGAAGATGACGTTAAGTAAAGCAGGTTAATTGAGTTAATTTTAGACAATGGAAAGCAGAAACTGGGTATTTAAATAGAATAGGCAAAAGCAATTAGAAAAATGTTAGCTCTGGATAAATGCTTTTATTTATTTTAAAATTAAACTAACAGATCTGTTTTGTAGCCATTATTCATTTAAATAAAAATAAAAGTCACATAAAAAGCATTTAATCCTTTAGAAAGGAGTCATATAATTGTTATTAAATCATTAGATATGAACTATGTAATGTAAACCTTATGAGAACCTAGGAAGATCATTCTTATTTTAATAATAATTTATATAATTTTTCTTAGCCTTGGATAACAACTTAAATAGTTATGTGCTTATTAATATTTAACATGGCACATAGGCATACAAAATTTAGTTAGTTGAAAGTATGGTTGTTAAACTATAGGACAATATTTCTTAAGTGACTTTTTTGACTCAATTTCTTCTTATGTAAATAGATTATTTAAATAATATCAGACTTGGCATCTAAACAAAATTCATTTCATTATTAACTGATATTTTATAATTTAATAATTGATAATTTTAAATTCTTGAACTGAACAACTAAATTAGATCGTTTTTGTTGTTGTTGATTGCCTTCACGTCAAGCACGACTCATAGCGACCCTATAAACAAGACTTGAAGCCCCTCTACAACAGTCAACATTTATCAAAGTTCATAGAGTTTCTTGAGGCAGGTTATTTAGGAAATGAATGCCACTCTTGCTTCCAAGAATTACAGGATAGCATTTCATTAAAAGGTTTTTTATTATTTTTTATTATCTTTTTCATTTTCTAATAATCTCTTGGCAACCTTTATTAAATCATGGAATTTGATGGAAATTCAAACCCAGGACTAGATATTTTGGCTTTGTTCCTCTTCTATAGGACTAAAACTAAATCAATAAATATTTTTTTAAAAAACCAAAGTAATCCAAAAGTGTAAAAAAGTATTTGACTTTTCCTCTAGTATTTCTTAGCGCAAAAGATACCCAAAGGCCAAAGCCATATCAAGTACTAGAATTATGTGAGGTACCAAACTAATTAAGCAAGTTGCACTCAAATCCAAAGGTACAGTTGTAACCCACTAACTGTTCTGTGCGAGAGAGATGTGCAGTCTCCTCTCGCGTGATTTACTGGCTCTGAAAACCTGCTGGAGGGTCGGCTACGGGTGAGTTCCAACTCGACAGCACACAACAAAAACAACAAAAGCACAAAAGTATCTCATCATATTTGAGTATTCATAAAATATTCTATCAAGCAAAAATTCCTGAAAAGATTTCACTCCTGCTTCTAAACTTATCAACATACTCATCCTCAGGTGTCTAAAACCTTAGTGACTAACTCTGTGATCTTACACTCAAGCAATAGACAATTAAATACACAATAAATCTAGACCTCCTTGAGGCCTGAGGAGGGATTGTGTACCAAAAAAGAATATAACAGGAAGACATAGCCTAATCCTAAATTAAATCTTAACAAAAATAAATTGCTGACTGAAAGAGAGATGGTTTTTGCGCCTAAGGACATCTACCCATACATATTAAAATTAAACAATGAAATATTTAATATATAAAAAAAATACAACAGAGCCAGTAAAAGAGAAAAGAAGTTAAGAAATAGCTTAAAACACTTTGAGGTTACCTAGTGTCAATTTCTCTTACAAGCATTTCTCTATTTGTGTCTCACTGCTGAGGACTCAGAACTAACTCACAGCTGATCTCCAGTCAGTCTTCAGAAGTGTAAATTGCATGGGAGACCTCTGGCTGCCTTTTGTCCAATACATATCTGTTGGTTATTTGGCAATCGATGGGTATTCTGCATTCTTATCCCACATCACACGTCAAAGGCATGGAGATGGAGTGACACAATGACTGTAGCATTGGGGTCAGGTATGTCAGGTAATAAAGAAGGCACGGGAGAAGACAGGGTTAAGATCTGTTTTGTTCTTGTTTGTTTGTTTGTTTTTAAGATCTGTTTTTTACAGATTTTCTATGAGTTGTATTTAACTCAGTGGCACTTAACAGCAACCACAACAAATAGTAAGGGAAAGTACTCATCCTTCTCCCCCCAGGTCACTGGTGTATTTGAACCACTTGAGAGAGGCCACTGTTGGGAACAACTCCCTGTGAACTAGGACCAAGTGCTTCCAATAAAAGCATTAGAAAACTAAAGGTATCAATATGCTTCCTCAGTGTACAGGGGGTAGAAGAAATAAATCATCATAATCTTTCCATTTAAAAAGTTACATACTGTGTACATATAATCTTTATTATTTACCTTAGATTTCCTGAATACTGAAAATAGTAAACATGCCACACTGCCAAATGAACAGCTGAAAGTTTGAATTAGGGGGGGGGGGGAAATCTAGAAATCTACTTCTGAAAAAGAATGTTGTTGTTGTGTGCCAGAGTCGGAATCGACCCAGAGCTGACCCTCGAAAGACTTATCAGAGGCACTTAATCACACTGGAGGAGCTTGCCCATCCTTCTGTGGGTAGCCTGGTGGCCTCAAACTGCGTGCCTTCAGTATTACAGCACAGAGTCTTGCCAATAGGCCACCAGAGCTCCCAAGGAAAAAAGAAAGTTGTTGTTATGTGCCTTGGTTCATTTCCAATTCGATGATACACAATAAAATCAACAAGGATTAATAAAGGTAAATATGACATAATTCAGTTTATATTAACTAAATTCTAAATGTAAGTGCTATACTCCACTTAAAAAGTGAAGAAATAAATCTTAAATTTCTTCGCTAAATTTTGAAGCAACTAGGTAATAGTCAAAGCTAAACTGCTGAAAAATACTAAAAGATAGTTCATTGGATATACTTATGGAAACAAAATTATTTGGTTCCGTACTGTTTCAAAAATTATTGTATCTAAAATGAAAAAAAAATTCCACTTCTAAACGGTTTATATTTTTGTTGTTGCTATGTGCCTTCAAGTTGAGTATGACTCATAGCTACCCTGTGAACAAAGATTGAACACAGTCTTATCCTGAGCCATCCTCACACTTCCTGACACAGAAGAGCTCATTGCAGCAGTCATTGTGTCAGTCCACCTGGTTGAGGGTCTTCCTACCCTTCATCAACCCTCCATCCTTCCCAACATCACGTCTCCAAGGAATAGCACCTCCTAACAATATGTCCGAATATGTGTGGTGACACCTCATTATTCTTGCCCCCAAAGAGCACTCCAGCGTGCCCTTTCCACGACATATCTGTTCTCTTGGCCATCCTTGGGATGTTGAATGCTCTTCTCCAACAACACAACTCAAAGGCATCAATGCTTTTTTCTGTCATCCTTATTCATTGTCCAGGTCTCGGATGCACAGCTAGTAATTGGAAAGACAATTACCTAAATCAGATGCACCCTGGCTCTCAAACTGACATCACTACTCTTCAATAATTTGGAAAGGTCCCTAACTGCAGATTTTCCCCAGTGCAATGCATCTTCTTTATTTCCTGACTGCTGGTACCAAACGTGTTAACTGTGAGTCCAAGTAAGATGACGTTGTTGACTGTTTCAATCTCCTCTCCATTCATCATGACATTGACTATTGGCCAATGGTAACAATCTTTGTTTTCTTGATATTGAGATGCAATCCATAGAGAACGCTGCATTCCTTACTCTTCTGCAACAAGTGCTTCTAGTCAGGTTGTGTCATCTGCATAATGCAGGTTATTGATGAGTCTCCCTTCAACCCTGATGAGTCCAGCATCTCTGATCATTTTCTCAGCATATAGTTTGAACAGGTATGGAGACAGACTACAACTCTGATGCATTCCCTTCCCAGTCCCAATCCATGCAGTGCTCCCCTGCTTGGTTCACACAACAGCCTCCTGATCCAGGTATAGGTTCCACATGAGCCCAATTAAGTGCTCTAGGATTCTCATTCTTCTCAATGTCACCCATATCTTGTTATGATCCACACAAATGCCTTTGCACAGTCAATAAAGAACAAATAGACATTCTTCTGTTATTCCTTACTTTCAGCCGGGATCCATCTGACATTTGCAAAGAGGCCCTGGTGCTATGGCCTCTTCTAATGCCACTGGTTTATATGGTGCATATAATAAAAAAAAAGAGAGTATTCGACTTTCAGGCATGCATTTTCTAATATTATTTATTTGCTTGTTTCTTGGTGTTAATAAACTTCAAGGAGGTAAAATTAATTGAAATGGCAATTGATAATGTCACTAAGTTTTTAATTTCAAAATTAAAATCAAAGATAAAATTGATTATCTTCATAAAATTAAAGATCAAAAGAAATGAATGGATTGAGAAATTATGGTATATTCATATGGTATATACACTATGCAGCACACAGGAGCAATAACTTTGTAAGTTATTACCTAACTTGGGAGGGACTGGAGAGCACTATGCTGAGTGAACTAACTCAGGCACACAAGGATAAATATTGTAGAATGAATATAAAGGATCCAGGAGGTGCGGGAGAGGCTGGATGCAGAGGGATGTGGATGTGCAGGGGGAAAAGAGTTAATCATTGGATTGTATGATTTGATGGGGGGTGAGGGCAATTGAAAGAATTTGTTCAAATTTGTATTTGAACTTTGTAAATAAACTAGTAGGAAAAAACGAAACAAAACAAAAAGTAGTTTCTTAATTGTCCTTTCCTACTGGTTCCTCAGCTCTCTCTCAATTCTTCCTTTTCCTTATCTTTTCTAGGTCATTGTTCTGCCCTAATTAAAATTCTATCTCACTTTTCCATCCTTATACAAACACACTATTAGTAAAGTTGGATTTCTTTTAAAAAATCATCAAAAGAGTAGTTGTATTATACCAGAAATAAATATCTGATAGTTAAACAATTGGCAAAACATAATTTATTAATTCAAATTGGCACTATGCTCAGGTTATACCCTTTATTTTCCTCCTCATCAACTTTTAATTCACCCCTGCTGCTCTAAATGTTCACGACATAAAATTATCTATTTTCTCTCATCTACCTCCATCTCTCGGGAAATCTAAAGCTCTTACTCTGGCTTCCTGAGGTCTTGCCCCTACGTTAAGGCTAAACTGCATGCAAGACAGTCACTGACATCACTAACTGCTGTCTCCTCCGATCAGTATTCCGCAAGAAGACTCTCTCCTTCGCTTGGTTTTTGTAGTATCATGCATTATTATTTCTGTTCTCATTTTTCCTCCTGATGGTCTGCTCTCTTTTATTTACCAAAGACTGATTTCATTTAGAACAACTACTGTGTCTCTGTGTGTGTGTGTGTGTGTGTGTGTGTGTGTGTGTGTGTGTAAGGTATTGTTTCAAATAATAATATATAATTTGAAAGATACCCACTAAAATTAAATTATAAAGAAAGGTAAGAAAGAAAGAGTTAATCTATTAATACGACCCACTTATGCAAATATACAAATCGCGTAAAATGCAGAGCATCTATAAATATTACTACATATAACTATGTTCATTTCACTTATATACTTTATTTTTATACAAAATGGTCCAAAATATGTATCTACACATATATTTTAAGGGACTGTGTACAAAAACAATGACCAACATTACTCTCAATAGAGAGAGCTTGAAGTCATTTCCCTGGCAGATAGGTTCCAAAGGAAGATGTCCTTAATCTTCTCTCCTATTCAGTCTTGCATTGGAAGTCCTAGTCAGAACAATAAAGCAAGAAAAGACAATACAAGACATCAAAATTAAAGGAGGTCAGAGGGATGGAGGGCAACAGAAGATAAAGTGAGGACCCTGGTCAGTGGGCAGACGCTGTAGGACTTTTTAAACCACAGTCTGGACTTTATCATGAACACAATGGATGGAAGTGAGGATAGTGAGAGATCAGATCTATGAATCAAGGATCACTCTGATGCAGAGAGAGGTTGGACGGCAAGAGGGTCAGAGAGGGAAGAATCTCTTGTAGGGTTTTGGAGAAAGAGAGAAATATAGCCTAACAAATGTATCAATAATAAATAATTTGAAATTTGAGACAAAAATTTTAAGATAAAAAAAGGGGAAACAATATATGCTATTAAAAAGACTAAATGTGTGAAGAAGTAAAATTCTCTGCATTTTTAGATCACATGATCCTATCAAGAAATTCCCAAAGACTCAGCAACACAGTTACTAGATTGAACTGACCACTTCTGCAAAGCAGCAGAATATGAGATTACATACAAAAATCAGTTTTCAAAAATAATAGAATATTTTAAAGAATTAGATTTACAGGAAAATTGAACATAATCCCCTTCCCACTACAATTACTCCTGTTTTAAAAATCTTTGTATTCCACTGTATTTTTTTTAATAAAAATATGGAGAGTATAACTTTTGTGGATTCAACATTTTTCACATATTCAATACATTGAGGTGAGACCCCCCCCCCTCACCATTTAGGAACCATGGATGTTTTATCAGGTTGGAAAATTGGACAGTTGATGTTTAATTGACTGAAGTAATACATCCACTGGTGATTCACTCCATTTTTCATGATTTTTTTTCATTCCTTTCCTGTCAGAATCTAGATATAAAAAATACTTTTGTTTAATTCTAAATTTTTCTTTCTTTAAAAGAACGTAAAGCCATTATTTTGAAACCTCTGTGATATGTCTGCATTCCTCAGTCATAGACTCACCATTTCCACTCAACGTGTATCTACTCAAGTTGCCTGTGACTATGCCTCCTACGCACCCCTAAAGTCTGATTCTTTTTCCTTTTTTCATTGCCTAGAACACAATTATATCCTAAACCTATAAATTATAATAAAATCCTCTGGGGATAATGTCATGTTATCCAAATTGTGAGCTGAGAATATTAACTATGCGGGATTGACCTTTGCTCATAAAATAGCTTTAATTGTTAATAGGTTTTTCTTGCTGCTGTCACTGCCCATGCCTGGTGTTTTTGGTTTTTATTTTCACTCTTTGTTTTTGTTATGTTTAGTTTTGGTGTTTTCAGTCTTCTGGTCTTTTTATACCTAATAAATCTAGAGGAGTAAAACCAAACATAACTTTCTTTTAGGGACTTACAAAGGAACAAGTAACATTTTTCTTTTTCCTTACTTGTGCTACCACATGTAAATGTATGTACTGTTTACTCTGGAGAAAAAAAGCTACAGAAAAGGTAAATGAAGAAAAAAAATGCATTTTAACTACGCCTTTGTCAGTAATCAATCATACATGCGTTGCCATTGAGTGAAAACCAAGTCATAGCAGAATGTTCAGCAAAGCTGTAAATTACACAAAAGATTATCCATCTTTCTCCTGTGAATCCAACGGATTTAAAGCATCAGAGAGACAGGGACTTTATATCAACCTCACATTTCCTTATGTGTTCAAATGACCAGAACTCCCTTCTCACATAAAACTACAGTAAAAAGCAAGCTGGTTTGTTTGTTTGTTTAGTTAGTTAGTTAGTACTGAGACAGTCATGAAAATAAGTGATGCTTTTTTTTTTCAAAAGGACATGACATCTGCATGTGTGGAACTCTGAAGATACAACTCATTTTCTTTTCTCTCCTATGATAGAATGATCTTTCCCTATGTGTTGAGTTTCACTTATGTATCACTGGAACTGTACATAGCTACTACTGGAACTAACGTTACTAAGAGTCTAGGTAGACACAGATTATTTGTTGATGCTGACAGTAAATTCTGCAAAATCATTACATGTGCTCAAATATAACTTCTAAAATGAAACAAAACAAACTCAAACATGTTGATGTCAAGTTGGAACTGAATCATAGCTGACTCTCCAGCAGGTTTTTGCAAATTATATAGGAGGAGATTGTCCCTCTTTCTCTTGTGGAGCCATTGATGGATTTGAACCACCAGAAAAGCACCAAGTTTGGGTTAGCAGTGCAACTCCTTACAGACCAGAACCCCTCACCCCTCAACATTACATATCGGAACTCATATATTTTCAAGAGTGATTCCAAAGTCACAGATCCTTGTCATCTTAGAATAAACATAAATTTGTGTTCTTTTAAAATAGACACTAAAGCTTTCCAATCACTCTACAGTTCTTCTTGTTTGTTGTCGTGTACCACTGAGTCAGATCTGACCTATAGCTGACCCCCATAGTGGGTTTTCAGAAGCAGTTAATCCCACAGAAAGAAATTGCCCATCCTTCTCCCACAGAGCAGCTGGTGGATACAAACTATGTGCTTTTGGAATTACAGCACAAGTTCTTATCACTAGGCCATCAAAATTCTCTTACTTTCTTAGTTATGCTGAATAAACCAAGTCCTCCTATCTCTTTTTAAGGTTTATACACAATGAAAGATGAGAACATAAGTAGCCATGTGAATCTCAAGGGTGCCAAGTCTCTGTTATGAAATATGCCCTCTGCAGTGTCTGGAAATGATTCAGTACTTTCCTTCCACTTCATTGCCTGCCAGGGTTATTCAGGGCAGTCTGAATTGCTGGCTAAGTGTCATGCAATAAATTCTACAATCAATGCACACACCAGAACGGGCACCTGACAGTCACCGGTGGAAAAGGAGAAATAATAACGTTTTAGAGGCTGATCTTTGAAATAAACTTGTGAATATAGGTGCTCAGAAGAACTTGAAGCATTCCCCTGTGGTTCTGGAAAGAAAACTACTTGCTGATGGAATCTAAGGTCTGTTTCACTACACCTTTTGGATTCAATGAGAGGTGGCTTGAGATTGAGTTATTCAAACGACTGTGAGGCTGGTTAGAAAATATAGATTAAATCCAGATATGTGTTCTTCCTGAATTCTTCTTGGCTTCAAATTATCAAGTTCATAGACACAGGCATCACATGGGGTTTGACTCACTGAATTCATGGAGATGAGAATGGTTAATAAACTGTGGTTCTACTGCCCTTCTGCCCTGTCACACAGTGAAGCTTCAAAAGCATTTCTTGTCAAAGTACCAACTTGTATCAAGTATACAAATCTATTAACAAGGAAGGAGCAGCACTGAGGTAAGGAGGCCCTCCTACTGGAAAATTTAATTACCGCTGTGAGAGCATACTTTCACTGGTTTATGATAACTCCTTTTGTGTGAGGCAAAGGACAGATTATAGTCTTTCTGGTGTTTTCCCTTATTGCATGGGTTTTTAATAGACCTACTGTTTATTGATTTCTCTTCCTGAATAATCATTCTTGAATGGATGTAAAATGCTGCTTGTGCTAAATAATTGATAGCATGGAGAATTGCTGGGAAAGCTGTGACAGGCCGGAGGATGTGGCAGAGAGAGACTTGGCACTACAGCAATAATTGTAGTCAGAAGAGGCTGCTGCTGTCAGGACAGGAATATTGTATGATTAATTGCTTTATTACTTCTTGGTCTGTAGAAAGGCAAGAAGAGATTAAAAATGAGTCAACAGTGAAAAAAACAAACAAACCCAGAGTGTTGATTGTGATTTCTTAGTTACTCATTGGCGTAGAGGCTGAGGGAAAATGTCTTAGTTGTCGTAGCAAAGGCAGATGCAAGAAGCGATTGTGTTAAAGTTTATATAGAAAAGCATGGTTATCTCATCATAACAGATTTGTTATGTTACTTTCACAAGGCGTTTTATGAGGATTATACATTTCTAAGGAATTGTCATTGTTTTGAAAGTGGGTTGTTGAGCAAAATGGTCTTGTCACCAGAATACAAGAATAACATCAAAGAAAAGGCCCAGTCCTCAAATGAGATGAGGTTATATATGAAAAATGTAGCTCTTTTAAAAATTTCTGGTAATTTGTTATATAAAAATTGGCTGTGCTTAGAGAGCCATGATTGCAATGGTATACTGTAACATTATGTCTATGTATCCATATGAAGGAAAGAAGTGAAAAATTGGTCTCTAGTATTTGAAAATACACAATTCCTATAACATCATGAATGCTTAGACATATCCTCTGATGCAATAATGCAAAGTTTCATTAAAACTACTGGTACTAGAAATAAGAATTAAAAAATCAAATTTTATTTTCAGTTCTTTAAGTATTTTTTAATATTAACTGAGCTTTTATCAATAGTTATGGGTATTTATAAATATTTGAAAGGTCCCATTTCTTCTCACCACAGCTATTAGCTTCTCATTTGAGTATCATAGAAATCACAGAGGAGGAGAGACTTCGAAGTCACACATAACCTCATTCACTGTCATCAATTTGATTTATACACCTGGTGACCCTCAATATGGTTCCTGAAACTATAAATCATAATGGGAGATTTTTCCTTCTTTCTCTAGCAAACCACATATATATGTGAGGGCATTTAGGAATTCTTCATTTCCAGTGTTAGTAGCTGTTTCCTTGACTCTGAGAGAAAACACAGGAAAGAGAAGAAAAACTGCTCTCAGTTTTGGTTTTAATAGATTTCATTAAAACTTAATTCCATTTACCTGTCATTAAAATTTTCTAACACTTATTTTAATACTTTGAGCCAATTATTCTACTGCTATTATAACTGACCTTATAAGCAGTGTACAGTATAATAGAAGACAGCGCAGCTCATGTGTTTAATCCTGTGCATAATAAATGTTTATCTCTATATTTAGAAAAGAAACTTCATGAAACTTCTAAAGTTGCCCTATAAATGCAAACAATCACAATTGTTTGGAACAGTTTAATATAAAACATTGATTTATTTACTTCTTATTTAACTTTATAAATGTGATGAAGTATCCCAGGAACTGTATCTGGTGTTTAAAAAAAAAATAGAAGTCCTTTATTATTACTTATCTGTGTATGCAAATATCAGAATTGTTTTTGTTGAAGGTAGAATGAAGTACTTGTTTAAAATAAATTATAGTTTATCCATTCATATTTATCTTTTCAGGTAGAATACAGTACTTGTTTAAAATAAATGATAGTTTATCCAAGCATACTTATCCCTCAAACTAGACACATTTCCAAACTTAATATTTAGGAAAAAGGTTCCTTCTCAGATAATATTGGGATTCTATTAATTTTTGAGATAATAATCAAAGAGGGGTGTCTGATTCTGGTGGCCGAGTCCATAGAGTTGTGCACTAACCCAAAGGCTGTTCCTCTCTGTTGGCTTGAATCCACCTGTTGCTCTTGGGAGAAAGATGGGCACTCTCCACTTGTGTGACTGACAGCCTTGGAAGCGCAATGCAGGGTCAGCTATGTGTCAATTCCAACTCAAAGGAAGTGAGTTGAGTGGGATTAAAGCCCACAATAGGTGTATGGAGAGCTGACAACTAGGATGTCAGGCTAGGTTCACTATAGAAGCATAAATAATGAAGCTTATAGGTACAGAGAGATTTCAAGAAATAGATGACAAGTGTGTAAAGACTGGCAAGTGCCAGGCCTATGGTCCAACTCAGGAAAGAGTTATCTGGGCAGACTAATGAGCTCAAGTCATCAGCAGTCTGAGAGAAGGGTGGTTTCTGAGAGTGCCTTGTTCAAAGGCAAATGATACCGAAGTCAGTAAGTAAGGTATGCTTCAAATTTGGAAGTCAAAAGCCAGGTATCCTGATATATGTAGAAATGGACCAAAACCTCTCTAGCTTTGCTAGAGAGTCCATACATATATTCAATACATATTTGTCTTCTCTTATAAGAAAAGTTTACTATATCATTATAGAACTGTTTGTTTATAACTCTGCCTCATTAACATCATAGAGGTTAGAATTTATAATATATAAATATACTGAAGATTATGGCCACACTTACAGATTACATTAACCATTATAAAAATAAATTGAGCTATTATTTATAAACATAAATTAGATAATTTGTCTCCCTGCTTAAACTTTTATATTAGCTTTCATCTGCTAGTATATTTTAAAACTTAGAAGGCAATCTTTACTTGCCAGAAAATACCATAAATTTCTCTTCCTCAGTAAGTCCTTCTTTTATTACTTAATATAAAAATAAACTTATCAATCATTAATTATCGAATCAACATTTAGCAAAATTTTTTCAGTATATGTCATTGTCTTTTCATGTTTATCATCGCTTCGTTAAAACTTGATTTCTCTCACCTTTTTAGTAGTAGGCAGAATAAGGACACTTCAAAGACAACCACGTGCTAATCTCAGAACTTGCGAACATTACTCAACATGGAAAAATTGACTTTGCACGTGTGATTAAAGTAAAATGCTTAGAGATAAGAAATATACCATATATTGCCCTATCTAGTCACATCAGTACATTAAAAAAAGGGAACTTTATCAGTTAGATAGAGATGTCAGTCAGAGATGTTGTTATGAAAGAAAGATACAAAGGCATGTAACTTTTCTGGCTTAGAAGATGAAAGAAAGTTCTAGGAGCCAAGGATTGTGGGCAACTTCTAAAAGCTGGCAAGTGAAAAGAAGCAGATTTCTTCTAAAGCTGTCTAAAATGAATGCAATGCCACAGCACCTTAATTTTAGCCCAATGAGCAAGTCTGTATAAGATTTTTACCCTACAGACACATAAAATCACAAATTAGTGTTATTTAAACCATCCCGTTTGTACTAATTTGTTAAAGCAGCAGTAGAAGTAAGTGAAAGGAAAACTTTGACAGCATCAGTCTGTTTCCATCTATCATGATTTCATCTAATGATCCATTGATGGGAATTTTCATTTTCTTGGATATAAGATATAATTCATACAGAAGATTATACTTTTTATCTTTGTCAGTCTCAAAGCACTCGAAGACTTTTTGTTCCCTTCCTGATAGCAAAGTAGTATCGTCTGTCAACAACCGAGGTTATTGATAGTCTTCCTTCATATCCATATTCTTCTTCATGTAATTCAGATTCTCAAATTATTTGTTCAGCATATAGATTGAATGGTTATGGAGCTAGGTAACAACCCTGAAGCACACTTGTCTTGATTTTAAGCCATAGAGTGTTCCTTTGTTCTGTTTAGGGGGGGTGGGAATGTTACACATGTGTAGAGGACCAAAGAATGTAAAGGACTGCATCTTTGGAGTACGGCCGTGTGCCTTGCACACAGGAGGTGTCTTCAGAAAGAAGAGACTGCAAGCAGAGATCACAAGGTGCTCTGAGAAGGAAGATTGCAAGTGGTTCTCATACATCTTTATACACTGACTTTCATTATTATTCCTGCTCTTGATAAGGTTGTTGCAAGATGACAGAAAGCAGTTTATGTATCCAACGAAGTCTGATGACAGAAAGCAGTTTATGTATCCAACGAAGTCTTGGTTGAATGTATCTAACTATGTACTCAGCCCATTGAAGCCCTATGGTAATCTTAATGTTTCTACTTCTACAGGGCCCACCTGGGCTCTATGATGTAGCCCTTAAAGTTTCTATTTCCCTGTGAACCATCTCGTGGTTCCAAAACGGTATAATAAATAAAGATGGCTCAGTCCTGTCTTGTCTAGCTGCAGTGGTCCTATTTTGTCTCTGTATGTTGTTTGTCTCTTGTGTCTTTATTTGCTCATTTCTTCCAGGCATCATTTCCCCCAGAGAAGTAGTATAAGCGGTCCCCAACACACATGATCAGAATTAAGTGAAACACCATAAAGGCATAGCCCTAGGATTAGCAGAGCAACTCCTGATCAATTATGCCATCAAAGCTCCTGATTTATTGATATGTATGTACCTGCATATGTTCTTCTCTCAGCTTACATAAGCACCTTTGTTTTTATTATTAGCCCCGGAGTATAGTGGTTAAAATAACCAAGAGTTACAGTAGATTCAACTAACAAGACTCTAATCTTAATTCGTATCAGCATATGCCCAGTACATGTTGTCACTCAGGGACTTAGTCTAATGGAAGAAGTATCACAATTTTCTGATACATGCATATCAAATGAGGCTTTATGATTTGCACTATGGGTAGAAGAAACACAGAGAATCACATAATATTCACCCATCCACTGCCATCAAGTCAATTCCAATTCTTAGTGACCATTTGGTGTCTGAGGTTGTAAATTTTTACAGGAAAAGATTGCTCATCTTTCTTCTTGCGTGTGGCTGGTGGTTTTTATAGTTGGACTTCCACTTCACAACCTTGTACTCTGCCACTAGACTTAACTCCAACTCAACTAATTGCCATTAAGTCAGAACCACCTCATAGCTGAGTCTCCAGTGGGTTTTACATGGGTTTTGTAAATCATATAGAAGGGAGATTGCCTGTCTTTCTCCCAAGAAGCTG
Organism: Elephantulus edwardii; assembly: GCF_000299155.1. Lineage (NCBI taxonomy): Eukaryota > Metazoa > Chordata > Mammalia > Macroscelidea > Macroscelididae > Elephantulus > Elephantulus edwardii. The sequence goes on along the minus strand of NW_006399764.1, from coordinate 1,412,918 downwards.
GTGGATTTCAACTATTTGCCTCAAGTTGGCAGCCCAACTATCCACCCACTAGGCAACCAAGAACACCCAGTTACCTAAATTGAGGAGTATGATTCTTTTATGTGAAAAAAGGGGGTAAAAACCAAGAGAAGTGATGAATGATAGACTTACCACAAGATTTTTGTTCTAAGATCTTGACTCATTATTTTTCCTTGTCTACATCTTCTAGTGAATAACCTGTTGAAGTCAGTTGACTTTGAATCATGACCCCATGAGTGTCAGAGGAGAACTGCAACCCATAGTGTTGTTAGTGGCTGACTTTTCAGCAGTAGATTATCAGGCCTTTCTTCTGAGATGCCTCTGGGTGTTGTTTAATCACAACCTTGCAGCTTGTAACTAAGTGTGTTAATACTTGAATTATCCAAGAATTGTGGTGGTGGTGGTGGTGTTAGGTGTCATCAAGCCAGCTATAACTCACAACAAGCTAATGAGGAAACAATAGATGGGAACCTTCTTCTACACTGCACCATCCTCATACTCTCCCACTTGCTTGACCCCATGGGTACAGTTGCTATGTCAATCCATTTCACTGAAAACTTGTGAATAAGTATCAACAAACTATTTGATTTGAATTTTATGTATATGATTATATTTTTTATGTAGAAAAGAAAAACATATTGGATAGAATTCAAGTTGTAAATTTTCAGCCAAAGAACCAGTCACTTGTGTTTGTTTCAAATTTAGAAGGTAATATTATTCTACAGAAAAGAAGCAAATTCCACCAAACTACATTCATAGCTGCTTTTCTCCCAATAAATCATGTGGATAATGGTGTGTAAAATATTTTTAAAGTTATAATTACATTATGTGTAAAAATAATTTATATGTAATAAAAAGGGAAGTGGCATTGGGTCAAAGGCTTCAATAATTGAAGACTATTAATGTTAATATTTATTCTAAACTAAATTAAATATTAATATAGAATACAGTTCTTCTATATATAACACAAGCAAGAGAAGGATGGGCAATCTCTTCCCTTACAATTTACCACCTCTGGAAACTCATCGAAGGGTCTACTATGAGTCAGTTCTGACTCAACAGCACTTAACAGCAACAATATACACAGTACAAAAGATCTCCGGTCACATAGTGCTGAAAGCACTTTACCGTAAAGGGAAAATCCAGTGCTTTAACCCCACAAGCCACTCCAGAGGTAGAGGCTATGGAATTCTGTTTCCATAAGGATGTACACTTGGTAACTCTAAGGGGACAGTTCTATTCTGTCCTAGAGGTTTCTATGAGTGAGGACCAATTCAAAGGCAATGTGGTATTATAATACAATTAAATTCTCTTACATATAAAAAGTTACATGTTCAAAGTAACTTCAAATAAAACTTCATGACATAGTTTTTCTACTAGAATATGTCTACTTTTCTTTCAAAAAATGAATTAGACTTGATACCTTGAATATTTTGAGGTGAATAAAATTGATATTAGGGTGGTGAATGATTACATGAAATTAATACATAAAACTGCATAAATTGATATAGATTAAGATAAGGAAGAAAATGACAGTCACTGGCATATAATTTAGTGTTATTTTAAAATTCCTCTAAAATAACCTCCAACTAATTTGATTAATTAGTTCTGCACAGTATAAATGTCTAAAGTCTGTCTGCAGAAAAAAAAATCAAAACAAAAATGTATGTTTAAAAGAACAAAGAGGAAGATTTGGTTACTGTGAAACTTAATTTAAGTATTACTACTCCATACGCCATTTTGGTAATATATAAATCAACTCATTTTTTGCTATCAAATTAAAACTAAGGCCTAGAAAGAGATGAGGTTATTAACCCCTGTTCCCTGGCCAATTCCCATTTAGATAATTGCACTGTGCTGCAGAGCTGAATTCTCCCAGTAATTTCATTTTGAAAAATAAAATTAGACAGCAGGTCCTGGCACCCTCTTCCAAATTGTACTGTAGTTCTATAAGTGTACTATTCAACAGCTGCTGTGTTCTACCCCTTAAGTGGTTATGTTCCCACTTCTCCAAAATAATTCATTTTTACAAAAATAATACATCTCATTTATACAGAGCATTCCATTTCATGATGTCAATGTTATTTTCATTCAACCCCCATAAATACTGTCGGTATGAGACTGAGGATAATCTCACAGATAATGAAACAGACGCCTTCTAAAGGAGAAAGGAAAGGGCACTTGATGAGCTATGGTTTTGCTCCTTTTAAAAATTATCTCCTGAACACTGCTTTAGCACGCTTTTACCTGCCCACAGACACTAGTCATTTTTATTACGTATCTACAAAGAATGAAAGCAGGGTCACATCGTACGGCAGATGAAATCAAATGCATGGATGACATGGAAATTCTGAGCAAGGATACGTAGAAAATGAGACCAAACAGCTGCAAAAGAAGTTCAAGAATAATAAGCAGCCATCTAATTCATCATACTACCCATTTTATAATTCAAAAATAGACAAATGGCATGGGTTTGGGGGGGTGTTTGCTTTTTTCAAATCAATGCTACAAAGTTAGTAGACTTGATTTGCTAGCATCCCAAAAGTCATTAGACTAGGCAAGTCAGTCACACTGTTGCATGATGGGTAGTGGGCCTGAATGCAATAATGCAATGCTCTCATACCCTCTGTCCTTCTCCTTAAGGTACTTGATCTCTTTAAAGGTACTGTGTCCAACTGGCACAAAGACTAACAGCTATGTTTTTGTAAAGAAAAAATATATATATACCAGTCTAGGTCATATCTTTCTCCCTAATGTTGTTTTTGTTGTTATGTACCCTGTGTAAAATAGCTCTGACCCCTGCATTATTCTGAGTCAATATCTTCATCTCAGACACACCTTAATTACCCCAGTCACTGAGTCAGTCCATCTCATCCTGAGTCTTCCTCTTCTGTACTGTCCCTCCATGCTTCCAAGTATTATGTTCTTCAAGGGCTGGTCCCTCCTGTCCATGTGTCCAAAGTATATGAGACAGAGTTTCCAAATCATGGCTTCCAAGAAGCAGCTTGATTTCATCTTGGTTTCCAGGACTGAGCTGTTAATTCTCCTGACAATCAATGGTATGTTCAATACTCTTTTCCAGCTCCACAACTCAAGGACATTGATTCTTCTACCATCCTTAGTCATTGGTCAGCTCAATGATGCATGGCAGTTATGAAAACTGTGGCCTGGATCAAGTACACCTTAGTCTCCATATTGACATCATTGCTCTTCAGTACTCTAGAGAGATCCCTGGCAGCAGACTTTCCCAATGCAATTCATCTTTGATTTCCTGATTGCTGGTGCCAAGAGTGTGGATTGTGGAACCAAGTAAGCTGAGATTTCAATAATCTCAATCTTTTCTCTATCATGATGTTGGCAATTGGCCCAATGGTGAGAATCTCTTTTTTTCTTGATATTGAACTTCAATCCATATTGAAGATTACAGTTTTTGACCTTCTGCAGTAAACATCTTATCTGCCCCTAAGTTTCAGCAAGCAAGGTTATGTCATATGCATAACACAGGTGAGTCTTTCTCCAATCCTGATGCCACATTCTTTCTTGTAAAGTCTAGCCTCCTGATTGATCTGTTCTGTGTATAGATTGAAAAGTTATGGAGATAGAATGCATCCCTAACACACACTTTTCCTGATCTTGAACCATGTAGTTGAACCTGAACCCTGCTCTGATCTGACGACTGCTTCCTGTTTCAAGTCTAGGTTTCACACGGGCACAGTTAAGTGTTCTGGGATTCCCATCGTTCTCAAGGTTATCCACAATTTGTTGTGATCCACAAAGTGAAATGCCTTTGTATACTCAATGAAACATAGACATTCCTCTAGTACTCTCTGTTTTTAGCTAAGATTCATTTAACTTTTTCTATAATATCCATATCCCTAGCGCTATAGCCTCTTCTAAACTCAGCTTCCAAATCTGGCCGTTTTCTGCTGATATATTATTCTAGTTGTTCTTGAATAATCTTTATCAGGTTTTTGCTTGTATGTAATATTGTTTGAAAATTTTCATACTCTGTCGGGTCACCTTTTTTTGGAATGGGAATAAATATAGATCTCTGCCAGTCAGTTGGTCAGGTAGTTGTCCTTCAGATTTCTTGGTACAACCTGGTAAACACATCCAGGTCAGCATCTGCTTGTTGAAATATGTCAATTGGTATGTCATCAATTCTTGGGTGTTTGGTTTTTGCCAATTCATTCAGGACAGTTTGAACTTTCTCCTTCATTACTATTTCTTCTTGATCATCTGTTGTTTCATGAAATTCTTCTGTGTCAGAAAGTTCTTTTTGGTACAGTGACTCTGTGTACTCCTTCCATCTTCTTTTGATGCTACCTCGGTCATTCAACATTCTGCCCTTAGCATCCTTAAGTATTGCAACTTGAGGCTTAAACTTATTCTTCAGTTCCTTCAGCTTAAGAAATGCCAAGCAGGGAGCTCTGGTGGCCTAGTGGCAAGAAGCTGCACTGCAATCCCAGAAGTACACGGTTTGAATCCACCAGATGCTCTGCTGGAGAAGGAGGGTAATCTCCTCTAGTACCAGTCAGATCCCATTTGATGGTACACTAAAAAAATAATAAAATAAAAAAATTAATAAAAAAAAAGAAATGCCAAACAAATTCATCCCTTTTGATTTTCCAACTCCAGGTCTTTGCACATTTCATTTATATTACATTTCTTTGTCTTCCCATACTGCCTTTTGAAGTCTTCTGTTTAGCTTCTTAACTTCTTTTGTTTGCTTTGACTTCTTGGAGCTCTAGTGCAGTATTCAGAGTCTCTTCAGATACCCATCTTGATCTTTTCTTCTTCCTCTATCATTCTAATGATTTTTTACCTTTTTCATGAATGATATTCTTGCTATCCTCCCATAGCTCATCTAGTCTTCACTCATTAGTATTCAAGATCTCAAACATGTTCCTTAGATGGTCTTTAAATTCTGGTGGGATAGACTTGAGATCAAACTTTGGTTTTTGAGGATTTGATTTTATTTTCTTTAGCTTCAATTTGAACTTGCATATGTGTAGCTGATGGTATGTTCCACAATTAGCATCTGGCCCAGATTTCACAACTGATATTAAGCTTCTTCACTGATTTTTGCCCAGTAGTCTATCTTTATCATATCCTATTTAAATCATATCTTTATTGCTAATAAATAAAATAAAGGCAATTTTTGTTTTCCTTTATAAACTTTATGGCTCTAATAATTTTCCTTGCCTAATTGTATTGCCTAACACTTAACATATTTCATTTTCTGCCTCAGTTCTATAGAGTGCTTTAATGAAATCACTTGTTCTACTTTCATTACTCTTATTGCTTAAAAAAATAGAAGTTTGGGAATCTATATCTGCTTGAAACTCCATTTGTAAAATCTCCTAGTGTTCTATCAGATACAGATATTAACAGTCTGGGTCTCCCCAGGAGTGAGTGACTAAAAGCCACGTGAAAAAAATCCACATATACTCTGGCTAAGTGAAGTGTAAGTGTTTATCCAAATATGTTTCTATTTTAATAGCTGTTGTCTTAAATACAAAAAACAACAAAAGGTGTCTTCCCATTGTTCAAACGTAATTGCTAACTTTAATAAGGCACATGTGTTAATAAGTAAGGAGAGTTATAAATAACTCCAGTCCCCAAGTTATTTTTTAAATATAGATATAATATATATAAACATATACTTAAGGATATAAACTAATTAAGTGCTCATGACTTAAAAGCATATACCAGTTTGATTACTGTGATGTAATGAGTCTATCGCTAAGAATGGCTTTCCTAGACTATTGTCTTTGACTTTCATCATATGACTGAGGTGATAGTGGTGGAGTAGTGCTCCCAGCCTACAGAAGGGAGGCTTGAACCTTCCAGCAACTCACTGGGAGAAAGATAGGCAACCTCCTCCTGTGCAGTTTACCGATTTTAAATACATACACTAGTACTATGCCTTTGAGCACTATGACTGGGTCAACTGGAAGCAACGACTTGAAGGTGAAGGATTCTAAAACCTATTAATCTCTACCAACCCCAAATGCCCTCTTGCCATTATTCTTTGTTTTACTCTTTTATGTGTTAAGTCACACTTCTGACAGGCAAATTCTAAAAGGTTAGCTAGGATCTGATATCCAAGCTCCACTTTCCTTTCAGGAGAAAATGAAATTCTTTCCTTTTTTGTGTTGCATCATGAAGGCAGAAAAAGCCATTCTCCCCCCCCAAGGCTGATAAGAAAACCAGATCAGATGAATTCAACTAAAAGGGCAAAAAGCTCTTTCCATAGCCACTGTGTCATTTTGCAATTTTGGGGGCTCACTTGTTTTTAACAAAGGAATCCATCTAGCTGTTCATTATTTAATATATCTAGATAGTTAAAGGATAGATCTTTAGAAAAAAAGCATATAATTAACCATTTTAAGGAGATTATTTTGAATCACATAACTGAATCTCACACTCTGTTGAAATGGAATACTCAGGAAAACATTATTTTCTAAGGAAGTGTGAATGTTGTATAGAATGTCATTTTACTTAGACAAACCTGTTCAAAAAAGTTTTAAATATTTTAAAATTTATTTTCATGTAATAATTCATAAGCATGTTATTTTATAACATGAATTACAATTGATCAGTGCCATTTATTGTAAGTCTCAGCAAATCCTCACTGTACCCAACCTTTTCCTTCACCCCCATCCAACCGCCTGCTAATTTCTGCTCCCGTCTGCCTTCCTCTCATCCTTGTTCCAAGTCAAATAACTGTTCTAGGTACTGAGTTTAGAGAAAAAGAAAAATATTTATCTTCAATGAGTTTCTATTCAACTGGGACAAGATCTAGTGTCAAAATGAAGCTTTCTCATCTAGTATCACATTACCAGAGAACATGCCAAATCCACTTCTAGAAATCAAAATCACTCTACTGTATCTTGTCTTCTCATCTTCTTCATGAAAATTATGTTATTACGTGATGCATGTTTATGTATTATTTATTCAGTTGCTTGTTTATGAGAAGGTTCAGTTTCTCAGAAACAGGTATTTACAGAGAACTAGCTCTGGTGGCTTAGTGGTAAAGAATTGTGCTGCCTACACAAAGGTACACAGTTCATATCCACCAACTGCTCCATGAGAGAAAGCTGCGCCATCTCTTCCCATGCAATTAACTGCCTCTGAAGACACACTGGAGAATCAGCTATGAGTTGGTTTCGACTCAATGGTACACAACAACAATAACATGCAGCTCAAAGTTGTAGTTAAAAGGAAAGGAAAATTCAACCTGGATTATCACCTGACTGATTCTGCCTGACATTATGCTGAAAGGATGGAAACAGCACATAAATCATCCCTTCTCTGGCTAGTGTTGAGCTCTGTAAAGATCATGTGTTCTAAGAGCAGGACTACATACTAGCAAACTGCTTTGTAGGATCAAATTAGCAGAAGTAGTTGAATGTACTAGTTTAAATACCTGAGAAACATGTTTTCAGGATAAAATTAGCACCATAGGTACTCTTACCTAAGGTAGCAAGTTAGAAGCAATTTAGAAGTAGTACTTTTAGAATTGAGTACTGTATTGGTAATAGCTGTGGGACTTTGAGTCAGACAAATGGCAATAAGGAGCTAAAACTCTGGAGTCTAACAACTAGTAAATCTAACCTTTGGAAACTGGAGTTATTGACGGTTGTTTTCTGTGTTGTTATGGGTCATTGACTTCACTACAACTCATAGCAACTCTGTATAAACAGATGGAAATATTGCCCTGTCCTCCGACAGCCTCACAGTCCACAGTCCCCCACTTACCCTACTCCACATTCACCGTCCAAATTTCAGATGCACTAGGAAGCAATTGAAAAGACTATGACTTGGACCTGGTACAGCCTCGTCTCTAAACTGACATTGTTCTTTTTAGGAATGATAATACAGTAAATGATATTACACCAAATTAGTCTGTTGTTGTTATGTGCTGTCGAGTAGCTTGCAACTCATAGCGACCCTATGTACAACAGCCCTAAACTCTGCTCTATCCTGTGCCAATCACACCATCTCCGACACTCCCATCCTGATTACCCCAGTTATTGAATCAATCCACCTCACAGAGGGCCTTCCCCTCCTGCGCTGTCTCTCCACCCTACCAAGCATGATGTCCCTCTCCAAGAACCGGTCCCTCCTTACAACATGTCCAAAGTATGTTAGATGGAGCCTCAGAATCCTTGCCTCCAAGGTTGGACCCCTTCCAGGATGAATCTGTTTGTTTTCCTAGCAGTCCATGGTACCCTCAGTACTCTTCTCCAGCACCACAGCTCAAAGGCATCAATTCTCCTTCCATCCTCCTTAGTCACTGTCCAACCCTCTGATGCATAACAAGTGATTGCAAAGACCATGGCCTGTATCAGACGCACTTTAGTCTCCAGAAGGACACCATTGCTTTTCAGTACTTTGGAAAGGTCCCTAGCAGCAGACTTTCCCATGGCAAAATGCCTTTTAATTTCCTGGCTGCTGGTGCCAAGAGTGTTGACTGTGGAGGCAAGCAGACTGAAGCTAGGATCCATAAATCTCTAGGTGATATAAAAAGCTTATACTTCACTGCTATGACTTAAAGGTTGGCAGTTCCATTTCATCCAGTAGTACTGCATGGAAGAAAAAGTCTCGCAATACTCTTTTTTTTTAACTATACTTCTTTATTATAGGCAAGGGAAATGGTATAGAGCCATTTTGCTCTGGAGTACAGGGGGTAGCTAAAGGTTAGCATCTATTGGACTACAGCTAGCAATGTCCTAACACACTGACTTTGCCCCTTGTCAGTTTAATAGCAGAGACCTAGTCTCCTGTCCTTTTCAATAAGGCTTTACGTCAACTCTCTGTCCACACAGAATTAAGGTTTTACGTCAACTATCTACCTTTGCTTAGCAGCAATTTCTTATTCTTAATATACTTGTTTTCTCACACAATTCCACTCTTTTGTCTCAAAGGCATCACTGAGAGCTAAGTTCAATAAAAGTCAGAGAAAAGCTGGTGAAATAAAGTATCTCTCTCACACACACACATAAAAAAAGTGACACACTAAGAACGAGGCAGAAAAGCACAAAGGGGTGATATTAAAATAAATAGTAAACGGGAATTCTTTCAAAACTAAAGGTCAAAAGAGTAAAACCAAAATTTTTAAACTTGATCTACTTCCTCATTTCATTCTCTGTAACTCCAAACTCATATGCAGTGCCTCTGAAATGCAATATAGAGAACCAGGGGTGAAGAGGCAACAGCTTGATGATAGAGGGGATATTTTACTGCTTTCTGAAATCAGTTATGAATATTTGTGACCTAGCTATCTCTCTCTGTTCATGTCTTCTTGGTTTCACTTAGTGCCAGGAATTTGGTGTTTAACACAAATTAACGTTCACCATGTACTCTCTCCTGCTGTTTTATAACTGTCATGTTACTATTTAATAATTGAATGTAAAATTATGAATTCAAAAATGATTGATAATTTATGGATATTAATCTAGAATTGGCCACCTTTAAGTGAACTTTTATTACTTTGAAAGTATTGTAGAGTCCAATATATTTCAATTTAGCAGCTGTTCATATAACGTCTGTTTACATAATGTACCATCTGTGTAACTTAATTCTTTAAAATTCATAGTTAGAAACAAAACTGAAAACAGCCTTTCCTGAAATGAAATGCTACAATGGAGCAATTATATTGATTATATACATTAAAAAGTGATTATATAGAATTAAAAAGGCTTTGCATTTAATTACAAATATATGTCTGGGTAAATATCATGTGGTTGATGACTATGAATAGCAATGGAAACATAGCAGACAGAAGGAATAAAATAGAAAGCTCTGATCTTAAAGGACTAATCTCTGAATTTGAGGAAATTGACATAAAAGAAATAGGAAAAATAAGAATGTGCTATAATGTACAGATTAGAACAGAAAAGAAAACTGGAGGTGAAAAGTTGTTCGAGAGATTCACCTTCAGGAGATATGAAAGAAAAAGAAGAATAGAAGGAGGAAGAAGAGGAGCAAGAAGAAGATAGACAGGAAGGCGTGGAAAGATAAGTACCCTTGGGTGAATATAGAGGCAGAATCAAGCCATGGTTAGAGACAGACATTTAAGAAGTGATGGTGTTAAAAGTGAGAGCAAGAATGTCAGTGACTGAACTAGACTGAGACTCGGAAAAATCAAGAAAGCAGATAAAGAATAAGCCAAAATTGTGAAGGTTCGAATTGGTTGATTTTAAAACACACATATTAAAATATTTTACACTATATATTTTCATGTCTGCTGCCATTTTTCCCCTAAGACAAATATCCTCATTTCCTGAACTCAAAGTTCTTTAATATGTCAGAACCATAACCCATCTGCCACTATATAGATAGCCCTGTGGTGACTTGGACTTGCATGTTGCTGAGATGCTGGAAACCATGCCACAAGTATTTTAACTATCAGCCTACTCACAATGCACAGCTTTCAACAAAGTTTTCAGACCAAGATGGACTAGGATGAAGGTCGAGCAATCTACCTCTAATTAGTTCTAAATGGAATCTGGTAAAATCTGTTAAGAAAGCTGTTAGAATAGTACATCTTTTCATTGTAGATTAGAGCAAGCATCATCTAAAAGTCAACACCACTTTTCAACCTTTGCTAAACCTACAATTTTCTTTTCATTGCATTTCTTATTGTAACTCTAAAAATAACTTTTTACTTTAATTCTTAAAAACAAAAACAAACAAACAAAACCCCACACATAAAACCCCACGCCACCAAACCTAAAATAGATTGCCATTGGTCTGAACTAAGACCTCACCCTCCATCAGGTTTTCAGAAGCTGTAAATCACACTGTCCATGTTTCTCCTATGAAGAAATTGGTGGATTCAAACCTTGTGCCTGTGGGTTGTCAGCACAGCTCCTCATCCATTTGGCCACCAGAGCTCTCTGCTTTAATAAATCACATACCACATACATACTGCAATTAGTCACACATTAGTCTCTATTCCTTTACATAAAGAGAGCAGACCAAATATATTCATTCTTAAAAAGGAGGGTGAGCATGAGATGACAAGGAAATAGTTCTGCTCACCTTGCAATATTTTACTGTCAAATTCATGGTATTATATTGCATTTTAAGACAGGAAATATGTAAGAACAGCTTAGTGTAATTATCCAATATTTTATTAAAATAATCATAACCATCATTTATTTTATTACAGCAATTTAGGGACCTCTCCAAAGTACTGAAGAGCAATGGTATCACTCTGGAGACTAAGGTGTTCCTGATACAGGCCATGGTCTTTGCAATCACTTGTTATGCATCAGAGAGTTGGGTAATGACTAGGGAGGATAGAAGGAGAATTGATGCCTTTGAGCTGTGGTGCTGGAGAAGAGTATTGAATATCCCATGGGCTGCTAAGAAAACAAACAGGTTTATCCTGGAGAGGATTAAACCAAGCTGCTCCTTGGAGGCAAGGATTCTGAGGCTTCATCTGACTTACTTTGGACATGTTGCAAGGAGGGACCAGTCCTTGGAGAAAGATGTCTTGCTTGAGAGGGTGGAGGTACAGTGCAGGAGAGGAAGCCCCTTTATGAGGTGGATTGATTCAGTCTCTGGGGTAATGGAGGTAGGTGTGTCAGAGACAGTGTGATTGGCACAGGATAGAGCAGGTTTTAGGGCTGTTGTACATAGGGTCACTATGAGTCGCCAGCGACTCAACGACACATAACAACAACAACAACAATTTAGAATTGCATAATTAAGACAAGATATGATTTCTCTACCTATTCAATCTTCATGCTAAGCAAATCATTCAAGAAACTGGACTTTTTGGGAAAAGAACGTGGCACCAGGATCAGAAGAAAACTCATCAGTAATTTGCGTTATCCACATGACACAACTTTGCTTGGAAAAGTGAAGAACACTTGAAGCATTTACTGCTGAAGATCAAAGGTTATAGCCATTAGAACGGATTACATCTCAACAGCCAGAAAGCAACAATTTTCATTATTGGACGAACAGGCAACTTCATAACAGATGCACAAAGATTGAAATTGTTAATGATTTCCTTTTACTTGGTTCCACAGTCAACACTCAGGGTAATAGCTAAGAAATCAAAGATGCACAGCATTGGGAAAATCTGCTATCAAGGCTTCTCTTTCGTACTAAAGAGTAAAGAGGTCGGTTTAAAGACTAAGGTCCACATGATTCAAGTCATAGTTTGTTAATTGCTTCCAAAAAGAAGTATGGATATCTTTGAATTAAAATGTTGGAGAAGAGTTCTGAATATCCTGTGGGCTATAAAAACAAACAAATACTTCTCAGAGAAAGTGCAGTCAGAGTGCTCCTGAAAGGCAAGAATGAAGAAACTCTGTCTCACATATGTTAGGTAAGGTTGGAGAAAGGGACAATCCTTGTAAAGAACATGTTCTTGGAAAGAGGGAAGGTCACTGAAAAAGAGGAAGACGCTCAATTAGATGCATTGACACCATGACTACGACAACAGGTTCCAGCATTTTGGAGGTCATTAACGTGGGATAGGAGAGGCCAAGGTTCAGATCTGTTGTTCATAGGGTTGCTATAATTGTAGCTGACTGGACCACTCCTAATAACAACAGTGAACTCGTAGTCAATTGTATTATCTTTTAGTGGACTTCATGCTTTGAATATTTTATTCTTAATACATGGACAGATATTTATATTTTAATGGTACTCACCTACACTCACTTCCTAAATGACATGTCTCCGGAAACCCTATGAACTTTGATAAATGTTGACAGTTGTAGAGGGGTTTCAAGCCTTTTGTTCATAGGGTCGCTATTAGTCATGCTCGACTCGAAGGCAATCAACAACAATAAAAAAACCTACTATTATTGCATAATTTTATCAATGACCTGGTAAATAAATCCTGGCCAAAATGAGGACATTAGGGAGCAGAAATTAAAATTCATAAAGATTTCAGACTTACAGTATCCACTAAAATTAGTGGAAGCCTTGTTTTTATCACCTAGCAATCTGTAAACTTTGACTCAAAACTATCCATGAAGCTATTTAATGAAAAATACTTGCAGAAGCATTGCAATCTAATCAAGAACTGTATATGAACTCAACCCATCAATAGTTATACTAAAGTACAAATAAATAAAAGGAGTTGCTCTTTTAGTTGTTAGGGGCTGTCAAATAGATTATGACTCATAGCAATGTTATGAACAGCAGGATTGAACCTTGTCCTGTCTTGCACCATCTTCATCACCCCTGGAATAACTGAACCCACTGCTGCAGCCATTGTGTCACTCCATCTCGTTGAAGGTCTTCTTCTCTCTCACTGACTCTCCAACTTTCCAAGCATGATCTTTTCCCAAGGACTAGCCCCTTTTAAGTGTATGAGATGGAGTTTCACCATCATTCCCTCCAGGTGGGCAGAGACAGAATGGTGGCACATTGTGAAATATGTAACCAATGTACTTTGACATGTGGAAAGTGGTAATGGATAAATGTTTGCTTGTATATGTTGCTACCATAGAAAAACGATTAAAAAGTTTTAAAATATAATCCGACTAAAATTAATCTGGTTAAATGTGCTCCACCAGTCAAGACCTCTGAGGTTATTTTACATCTGCATTATCTTAGTGCAAGTGTTTTTGTATTTTGCTTCTAGTTCCTTCTCATCTGATGATTTGCTGTAAACATGTTCTATGACTTCATTCACAGTATTGATAAAAATGTAAGCATAATGCCACTTGAATAAAATTCTGTCATTTAAAATTTGGGTTGTCCCTGTCCACTGCAGTTGGCCTACATGGTAATTCATGGAAGAAGATTATTTAGCTGGTTTCAAATTCTTTACAAATGAAGCATGTCTCAAACTCTTTTGAAAATTTGAGTTATATAGCAGCCTCATTTTTTTGCTGTTTGTTTGTTTTGTTTTTTTGAAACAGGGCATTTAGTCCAAGTGGCATATCATGTTTACACAAATCTAGGTTTCTGTGTGTCTGGGGTATTTCACACGTAGCCACTATTCCTGACATGCAGTAATAAGCCATTGATTCATATGTTTTTGCTGATAGTCATTGATAATTTTCTCAGATATTTTTGGTTTATTCTCTCTGTTGCTTTGTGATAGTGATTGCTGCTTCATGAGACAAGAATGATTGTTCATAAATGAAGAAATCATGCTTGCTACTTACCCTCTCAGCGGCCCAATAGCATTAATGAGGCTCTGTGTGAGACCTCTCACATCCTGCTGTTACTGTTACAGCCTCTTAATAACTCATTTCCTTTGAAGGGTGCTGTGAGGTGGATGTTCCCCAGCTCCTTAAATGCCCATAACAGCTGCATAGCCACATCTTGTAATAAAGAAGCCATCATGTGTTTCAAAATCATTAGTTTACGGCCATTCTGCCAACATAGTGCAAAATTATGTCAAGTGGACAATTTCAGGGGCTTCCCAAGAGACTTCCAAGTGACTCCAGATTAAAAAAAAATAAAAATCCTAGATTATAGCTCATGTATTCTCTTAGATTTTTATCGAATTGTTACAAGACGATGGCTCTGTAATATCTGGGTTTATGTGTTCCACTTAGCACATCATGAACCTTGCTAGTAACAGACTTCTTGTATAGAGTCTTCATACTTTAAGAAATCTTAATAAGAGTAACTCTCTCACCCGATTCACTCGTTGTACTTGAGTTGGAATCAACTCATGGCTGACCCTCTAGTGGGTTTTCAAAGGCTGTGTAGCGCCTGGGAGTAGATTGTCTATCTTTCACCAGAGAGCTGCTAGAGGATTAAAATAGTCTGAAGAATCTCCTTTAGTATAACAGTATAATTCCCTACAGATTATGCCATCAGACCTCCCAGGATAATTATAATTTTATATTATAATCAACACATTCATGTTAATATTATTTTTAGATTACAAAAAATTAAAAATTAACTATTGCTTATGACTTGACTTAATGCAGAAACTCAAAGTATAAGAAGAAATTAAAATTCATTTAGTCTTCTACCACTAAGAGCTAATAAATTTAACATTTCAAGACCAAGTTATTTTCTGCTTTGAAGAATTTTTTGGGTGAAACTATGTTTTAGTAATAGAAAGCATTTTAAATGAAATGTAAAAAAAAGAACACTTCTCTGAGGTGAAATGGCTTTTGACATCGTAGCTGTCAGAAGAGACTCTGAAACTTTCTCTTCAGCATAGAGACACTAAAGTTGCAATAGAAATGAAGATAGTTGGCATTACAGCGTCTTATTTGATTCCCTTTCCACAGGAAAGAAGTCGGCGTTTGCTCCACAGGATAAACCAACTGTTGTAACTTGAATTTAATTAGGTAAGAACATAAAAATACTAAGCTCTATGAGAAATAGCATTCTAAAAACAAAACTCTTAACATGACTAGGACTTAAGACTAAAGTTTGGCCCGTTTGTCTTCTTACCCCAGGTAACTCCCATTTTATGTTTTCTGAAATGCAGTTTGACATCTTTTTAGAAATTTCCACTATTACTTTGACCTATATATGAATGGACCATGAGACAGGGAAAAGAGAATAGCTTTATTTTATTCATATAGGTGTTCAAGAAAACAAATTGTAAGTTTAAGAAATGTATGAAACAAACAAAAAAGAAAACAGAAATACATGTCAAGAGGTGTCTATAGTGCTGAGATTGATGATGTCCATGCAGTTATATATGTAGCCACCAGATGACTGCATATACTAAAAGTAGGACAGAGAATTCCCACTACATCTTAAAAGCTAAAAATTCAAAGGCCTTATATGTTCCACAGATCACAAGAAGGTTAAATCAACCTTATACACTTATGAAGTTATGATATATATTATATAAAGTTAGTTTCATGATATATACCTAATTTTGCATTGTACTTTTTAATATAAAATTTAAAATTTAATGTTATCATTTTCCCTCAAATATATTAGATAATCTACAAAAGAATGATTTAAATACTTATATCATTCTATTTAAATTTTTCTTAGGTATTGCTAATGACTAGACATTGCCCCCACTTTTTCAAAACTGTAACGTTTAACATTATAACAATGATTATTCTACATAAAATAGTTTACACATGTATAAAACATTCAGCAATGCCTGAATATTTTCATAAGAAAACTTTAGTGAGAAAAATTATTTCTATGATTGAAAAGTACTTAGCGGAAAGCTGTTGATAATGGAGTTCTAGAGGGTTACGTTTAAAGACTTTGCTACCAATCCAAAGAAATACATGGTTTGAATCTAGAAGTTGCTCTGCTTCTGAAAACCCACAGGAGTATCAGCAATTAATTGATTTTGACTTGGCAGTATCTAACAACAACATCAACAACAAAGCTATGGATATAAAATATAATATTACTTTCCTAAAATGTATATTGTTGTTGTTATGTGCCGTCGAGTCGCCTGTGACTCATAGCGACCCTATGTACAACAGCCCTATACTCTGCTCTGTCCTGTGCCAATCGCACTGTCTCCGACACACTTATCCCAATTGCCCCAGTCACTGAGTCAAACCACCTCCCAGAGGACCTTCCCCTCCTGTGCCTGCCCTCCACCCTCCCAAGCATGTCCTCCTCCAAGGGCCGGTCCCTCCTTACAATATGACCAAAGTATGTCAGACGAAGCTTCAGAATCCTTGCCTCCAAGGAGCAGCCCGCTTTA
Source organism: Elephantulus edwardii (assembly GCF_000299155.1). Taxonomy (NCBI): domain Eukaryota; kingdom Metazoa; phylum Chordata; class Mammalia; order Macroscelidea; family Macroscelididae; genus Elephantulus; species Elephantulus edwardii. Next base: position 1,396,261 of record NW_006399764.1, on the reverse strand, counting down.
ACCCTCTCCAGGATAAATCTGTTTGTTTTCTTAGCAGCCCATGGTACCCTCAGCACTCTTCTCCAACACCAAAGCTCAAAAGCATCAATTCTCCTTCTATCCTACCTGGTCATTGTCCATCTCTCTGACGCATAGCAAGTGATTGCAAAGACCATGGTCTGTATCAGACTCCTGAGACACACTGTTGCTCTTCAATACTTTAGAGAGGTTCCTAACAACAGACTTCCCATCGCAATACGTCTTTTAATTTCCTGGCTGTTGGTGCCAAGAGTGTTGATTGTGGAGCCAAGCAGACTAAAGCTGTGAACAATCTCAAAATGTGTACAGTAAATGTGTACAATACATGTATACAAAACAATCTCAAAATGTATACAATAAAGTAGTTTTGATCTCATAGATAAGACAATGTATCCCAACAGCCAAAGTGGCATTTATATAATGATAATTATAAAGACATTAATTATGCTTGTCTTGGTTTTAATCAATTACTGGTAAAGCTAAAAATGTTAACAACTATGAATTTACTAAAAAATATATTTTTAGGTTGAAGCTATTTTATTTATCTATTTCGAAAAACCCTGCCTTCAGTTATATTTTGACTGTTATTATAATGCCCCCTTGGTTTTTGTTCAACCTTTAATCTTTCATTGAATTCTAACTTCTGACATCCTGTTCACACAATAAATTTAGGGGGTTATTTTTATCTCTGGAAAATAAAGACTTTTCTTTTTTTCTCTTATCTTTGAATTATGAATAGTTACATCAGGAGACAGAATATGGTTAAAAACGATGTTATTAAAACAAAAAAATCATGCTGCATAGGAAGCAATTTTGAAAAACAAGGCTTCAGGAATTGCTGGAAAACCTGTTGAGATTGTTCAACAAATGCATGTAATACTTGGGACATTCACTACCATCCATGAAGATATTTGGAAGACAACTTCCTATTCTACTGTGTGAGAGAGATTGCCATTGGAAATGATTACTCAGCCTTGATACATACATACATACATACAAACATACAAACATATGATCAATGTAAGAGTGATCAGATTTCATTACAAGTTAGTCACATAATAAATATAATATTTGGTGTCAAAAGATTATTTTGGATAAATTAAATTTCTGTTCAAAGAAAGAAATTCTGAATTTGTCCAGGGCTATTTGTTTAGAGAATAGCCTGCTTTTGAAGGACGGATGGAGCTTGAACCTCAAAGAATTGTGCAGAAGATATAACAAAACATTAAGAAATAAGCAAAGAGCATGTTGATTAGTTAAGGATGGAGAATGGTGGAGGAAAATCAAAGCAAGTGCAATTTAATTTGAACAGTTTGAAATAAAGTTGGAAAGTCATTTTAGGGCCGGCAACACAATAGAGGTCTTAGGATGGCAACTAAAAAAGGAACTTACGAATTGCATAATGATCTGAGATTCAAAATTTGGGCTTAACTTCAGGTGGTCTCTTTAGCCCAGATGTTCCTGATTTTGCTTCTCGTCATTACCAAGAATCATCCACGTCACATTCGTTTGTCATGGCTATCACTGCTGCAAACGATTTGGCCTATTGACTTCAGCTGTCAAGTCAAAATTTTGGCAACACTTATTTGCTTTACAAATATCCACTGAGGAGTAAAAAATATGGAATTGGCAGTTTTCACTTTTTCATACATCTTGTAACACAGCAGCAGTGTGTTTTCGGAAACATCTGCTTCATGCTGTGAACTGCCAGTCCATCTTCAAAGTGCAGTTTTTCTCAGATAAGGACAGCTCAACATCTCCCTCCTTCTGGCAAGGGATCATGAGCACACGGAGTTCTAGAATGCGCTTTCTGTTAAGAAAACATTAAGTTTTACTGTATAAGTCTGCTTTATGGTAATATCTGAAGTTACCAGAGATTAAATGACTTCTGTCTACCATGCAGATTTGAGTCCTATTTGGTTAAAACTGAGTTTACTTGGATATAAGACATTTTCATGAATGAATTATTTTTATTAATTAACACCTACCTCTGTCACGTACTGATCACAGATATTTACATCTGTTCTCTCATTTAATATGTATATTTATAGTGGGTAGGGAGATGTGTTGCCAAACCAAAGGTGGGCAGTCTGAATCCACCATGGGAGAAAATGGATAACCTAGTCCTGTGTGATTTATAGCTTCTGAACACCTCCTGGAGGGTAAGCTGTGAGTTGATTCTAACACTATGGGGGTAGTGGGGGGAGACAGAGGGAGGGAAGAAGGGAGACAGAGAGATGCAAGAGGCTAAAATAAAGAAGACATGCTCTACCTTCAAAACAGGAATATTATTATATAAACAAACTAAATTTCTGTACTTGCCTGGTTCTAAATATTTTTATCACGCTGCTTTGAGATCACAGATTTGGAAAGGAATATCATGAGGTTTGGTGTCATATAACTAAATAATGAAGCAAAAGATTCATTACTGTTGAATCAGAAGAACAGCCTCATAGCTGACTCATCAGTGGGTCTGCAGAGCTATAAATCACATGAAAGCATATTGTCCATTTTTCTCCTGAGTAACTGAATTACCATGTATGCAACCCCCAAAGCAGTACTAGAACATTGACCTTACGAAGGCTGGGGGCAAAAAGGTTATTCTTGTGACTGCTAATCAATGGGTCAATAGCAAATCACACTCAAGGTCTCTATGAGAAAAAGAGTTGTCATCTGTGTGATGCAGGCTGTTGGTGAAGCTTCCTCCACTCCGAACGTCACATTCTTCTTTGCGTAGCCAGTATCTCTAATTGCTTAGCACACATAGGGAATAGGTATGGAGAAAGGATACAAGTCTGTTGCACACCTTTCCTGATTCTAAACTATGCAATGTCCCCTTGTTCTGTTCTTGGTCAATTGATTCTTGACCATGAGTAAGTTCCACACGAGCCCAATTAAATGGCCTAGGATTCCCATTCTTTCCAGTGTGAGTCATAACTTCTTAGGATCTATACCATCAAATGCCTTTGCCAATGAAGCACATGTAAGCATTTTTCTGGTATTCTCTTTTTTTTTTTTTTACTGAAAAAAGATCAAACTACAACCTTCAGTATGGATTACATTTCAACACCAAGAAAACAAAAATCTTCACCATTGGACCCGTAGAAGGAGAAAAGATTGATATTGTCAATGGTTACAGTTTACTTGGATCCATAATCAACATCAATGGTAACAGCTGTTCAGAAACAAAAAGAGGTGTTGTTTGGGGAAAATCTGCTGTCAAGGACCTCTCCACAGTGCTCAAGAGCAAGGATGACAGTTTAAATCACATGGTGTGCTTGATTCAAGTAATAGTTTGATTGCTTCAATTGCTTCCTCTGCATTTGAAAGGTGTACAATGAAAATAATGACAGAAGAAATTAATGCCTTCAAATTGTTGTGCTGGAGAAGAGTACTGAATAGTCTATGAACCACCAAAAATAAAACCCCAAACAAGTCTGTCTTAGATAAAGTGCAGCCAGGCGGCTCCTTAGAGGTGAGGATGGTGAAACTTCAGCTCATGGACTTTGGGCGTGCTGTCTGGAGGAAGCAGTCTTTGGAAAAGGGAGTGGGTAAGAGAAAAGAGGGAGAGTGACGAGATGGATTTACAAGATGGGCACAACAATGGACTCAAGCACATCTGAGATCCTGAGGATGGGGCACATTGGGGCAGGTTTCGATCTGTTCATAATAGGGTCAGTAAGAGTTGTAGTCGATCTGAGGACACATAACCTGCTACAGTTAATATTGTACTCTTAAACACCCTACAGTACAGTTTCCTCTATCACAATGGTCACTCTGAGTTGAACTCAATCTGATGGCTTAACAACAACACAAGTTACTTATCCCATTTATGTTTCATTCATTTAATCTTTAAAAAATAGATAATGAACACTGCACTGAAATATATGAAGGAAAGGACCTTCTCAAAGAGAATGTATGATTAGGCATCATCTGTGTAACTACTGAGAGTCTGGAACAAGAAGTGTACTACAGAGTGAACTGAGGGATAGGGACAGAAAGGAGAATGAGGAAAATGTGAATAAAAACCCAACCTTTCTACAAACTTTTGTTACAATTACAATAAGAAAAAAAAATTTAAATGGAGGTTACTGTAACTTCGCTATGAGAATCTACTGAGATCTATGTAAAAATAACTAAGTACAGTTACCAGAGTACAATGGATGCAAATACATTCACCTCCTCCCTCTGTCATCTTTCTTTCTGTTCTTTCCCTTCCAGACTCCCTTTCCTCATGAATTTCTAACTTCTTCCCTCATCATCCATTTAGGAGTTATTTATTCTTTATGAGAGTTATATGGCATATTGTGTTGTTGTTATGTGTTGTCAAATTGCTTGTGACCCACAGTGACTCTATGTACAGCCGCTTTAATCCTGCCCTGTCCCAAGCCAGTCTCATTAATTCTGACACACCAACCTTCATTTTCCCAGTAACTGTATCAATCCATTTACCCAGGGTCTTCCTCTCCTGCGCTGTTCCTCCACTCTTCCAAGCATGATGTCCTTCTCCAAGGATCAGTCTCTCCTGGACACGTGCTCAACATATGTGAGATAGAGCTTCAAAATCCTAGCCTCTAAGGAAAAACTTGGTTTCACCCTCTCCAAGACAGACCTATTTGTTTTTTTGGCAGTCCATGGTATATATGTTCAAGAATCTTCTCCAGCACCACAATCTGAAGGATTTTGAAGAAGAAAATTCTTCTGTCATCCTTAGTCATGTCCAAATCTCTGACACATAGTAAGCAATTGCAAAGATCCTATCCTGGATTAGGTGCACCTCAGTCTCTAGATTGACATCATTGCTTTTCAGCATTCTGGAGAGGTACTTGACAACAGATTTTTCCAATGCAATTCTGATATACCAGATTAAAAACAAGCAAACAAAAACAAGAACAACACAACTACATTACAAATCCTAAAACATCGGATTAGAAAGAAAATCTTATGTATACAATAAGGAATAATACAAGATTGTTCAATTTAAACCGATTATGGTTCCTGGTGTAAGGGTGTACTAGGGACATACTTTTTAATTATAGTTAGTGCTATAAACTTGTGTAATATAGAAAGACTATTGATGATTTTTAAATTCCATTTATAAAATAAGTGTATTTACAAAAAACAAGAATCTATTGAAATATTAAAAAGCAATTTGTGGCTGTTGTTGGTATGTACCGTCCAGTCACCTGTGGCTCATAGTGACCCTACGTACGATGAAATAAACTCACTATTTGAGTTCATATATTTGTGAACAGATTTTTACCTATAAGAATGTATGGTGTGGTGAAAAGGTACTTATTTTTAATTTTTTTTTTACTGTCCTGAACATTGTGAAACTTCTAGTAAACTTGTCCTCCTTGCTACGTGACAACCTGGTCACTTAATAATTCTGATAATAAGAATATTTCTAAACATATCCTGAAAGTTCTCCTTGTGATCTTACTGATAACCACACAATTAAAAAAACAATTGTCACATATGTGAAACAATGTCTTAGACTATCTAGCACATTTAAAATGAAGCTCCTATACCTCAGTGTTTTGAAAATGTGAAATTACAACTGTCATACTTAAGCTATGTCCTAAAGAAAGACCAATCTCTAGAAAAGGACATCATGTTCAATAAATTGAAGGGACAGCAGAATTTGGGTAGGCCTTCAATGAGATAGATTAATGTTAATAGGACCAGCAATGTACTGCAACATGCCAACCACTATGAGCCTGCATAGGAATCACACATTAAAGGTTATTATACAAAAAGTTTAGTGAGAATTGAGTCAGGTTTAGTGACAACTAATAAATGTTCTAAATAAAAACGTAAGTGTGTGTTGACACATCTGCCTTCATCTTACAAATTCGGTTGAAAGGATAGGTCAGGAATTCATTGAGAGACTATGGGACACTGCTATTTTGAGGCACTTCAGCCATTCTATTTGGAGAAGACTCATGTTGCTTGTGAAATATTTGGGAATCTTACAGTTGCCTTCTCTTTCATTCTCCTTGTGAGCATGAAAATGAGAGGGTCGTATTACAGGTATGCAAAACAATATAGTAAAATATTATTAATGGGAGAAATTAGACCAACTACTTTAAATAAAACCAAAAGACTACTAAGCATTGTGTTATGTCTAGTTATATCCTTCAAATTTGTAGTGTCCTTTCCGTTTTTGTGCTGGTTAAAAATAATTTCCCTACTAACCTTTTGTTTGAGTGATTTTGATGGTTCTGTTCTCTCCTGTGAGAACACATATGCATGGGTCAATAGTGTGGTAGTTTTGAAGCAATACATTGATCCTTCTATTTGATTTCTCTGTGGTCTTTCTTCGTCTTCCAATATATGCTTGTCATCTTATATAACATTTCTAGAGTTACAAAATAGGCACTAACAAAGAGTTTAATTATATCAGAGCTGAATAATAGTTTGAGCTATTTATCTGCTTGAACTTGAAGTGAACCTGAACCGTTAAAGCTGTTGTTGAGACCAAATTGCTGATGGAAATAAAAACATGCTTCTCTTATTCTCCTTTATAAGCAGGAATAAGTACTTCTTAAAATTATAACTAGAAATTCACCATCACAAAGATCATTATACTCCATATAGTTAATCAGCAAGACCATTAATCATATGATGTACTAAAACTCAATTTCTATTAGAGACCAGGAGAACTTTTTTAGAAATAAAGTAATTAATAAAAAAACAAACCCAGCAAACAACCAAAAACACTTAGACTCTTTAAGAAAAAAGTTAATTGGGAATATTTTTACGAAGAAATAATTTGTAACTGAATTCCATTGTTTCTATTTTTTCAAAAATGTTTTCGTTGTTAGGTGCAACTAAGTACAACTCATAGAGACCCTATAAACAATCAACCTAAAACTTGCCCTAAACTGTATCATTTTTTAAAGATTTCTGAGACACTAGCATTCATTTCTGAAATCACAGTGTCAATCCATCATCTCATTGGGAGGGTCTCCTCTCTTCGCTACTCCAACTTCCCAAACATGATGTACCTTTCGAAGTAATAACCTCATCGTCTTTGCCTCCAAGGAGCACTCTGACCACTCCCTTTCCAGTATATGCCTGCTTGTTCATTCAGCAGTCCATGGTTCAGGGAGCAATAAAGCTACATGATCTTATGTCAAAGTGTGACATTTGAGTTTAATAAGATGTTTTCTGGTACATAGACTCTATCACTTTATACATGTTATCTACTTAAAAATTTCCTCTTTGGGGTAAAATTCCAAAAACTGTAATAGTCATACCTAAACACAAATACTGATGCCTATTGCTTAAATCCTTTGATTCTAGTTCAGATATGTCATGACATTGTTCTTGTTATGTGCTATTGAGTCCAAACCAACTCATAGGTGACCCTCCAGTGGGTTTTCAGAGGCAATAAATCACACGGGGGAAGACTGTCCAACTTCAGCAGAACAGCTGGTAGATGTAAACCACGTGACTTTGGGATTGAAATACAGCTCTTACCTCTAAGCTACCAGAGCTCCCATGTCAAGATGCTGTATCTCAAGTCATCTTTATCTTCACTGTGGACAAAACTAGAAAAGAAATACCACATACCCTTCTAAATGAAAATGTCCTTTTGCACTTTTTTAAAAGTGCCATGATATCCTGGAGGTGCCAATCTTTCTTTTGTTAAGCTAATTGAAGTCCCATTTCTAGTCATTGAATATATTGATTTAGTGAAAGTCCATCGTACTGGCAAAGAATGTGAACTCTAGTTACAGAGACCATTGCAATGTTTAACAGTGCTTTCTTCATTTACAAAGGTTGAGTAGCAGATAAGTGAAAAAGCTACCCCAGAAAGATAAATACACAAATGCTTATTCCAATCATGAACCACTGGAAAATCCTAGAAAAAAACATCACCATGTTTTATAAATCTAATTTCAAATAAAATGAATTGAAAGTGACCTTGAAGAATGAGAGCCCAGTAGCATAAAATGAACAAACTAGTATGAATAGCCACCAATATTGATATTATTTGAGCTAATGTGATGTCTTTTAAAATTGCTTTTATTTCATAAAGAAAGAATCTGTTTTATTTAGCAAAATGAATGCTTTTTAAGTGAGGCGTTTTTTTCCAGAATTCAATTTGCTGCCAATATTGATCTCATTTACTGGCTGCCCCTAAAAATCACATGAACAAATGCCAGAGGATTTGGAACTGAATTGCATCATTTTGCAAAGTGCACATAGTTCAAAGTAAGTTCTTTTCAAATCCTTTCACTGGCTCCTTGAAGTTCTCTCCAATTCTGCTTCTGTGGAGCTTCAATACTTTATGATACTGACCCCTTTTTTACATCAATTTTCCATCACATGAAATGTCCATCACCTTACATCAGTCACAAATCTTGTACACTCCATTCACATTTGTATCACTCTTAAGTTCCATACTCTGCAACAATATTCCTGTCTCACCCTCACATATCAAAGACAGCCTGCTCTTCCTTTCATCTCTCAATTCTGCTCCCTTACATATCAAGATGGACGCTTTTGCAATTGAAATCATTTCCCTCCATGTCTCATGCTCCACAGCTACCATAGTTGTAGTGACTACAAAAGCTTATACTTAGACTTTTTTAGCAGGAAATCATATAACCAGGTAAATACCTGGTAAAATATTCTAATACATTTATAACATGTGATCTCAGAAATGTGGATTGTAGAACTTAGTGGTTACATGGCAACAAGGTCCAATATTTTCTCAGGCCATTGATCCAAAACCAACCCCTATATTTAAGGTCCCCCAAAAACTGTTGTTTTTGTTAGGTGCCATGGAGTAAAGTACAATTCATAACGACCCTATGAACAACAGCCCTGAGCCCTCCCCTACCCTGTGTCAATTCATCATCCCTGATACTATTGTTGAGCTTTTGTTGCAGTCACCGTGCTAATTAATCTCTTTTGGGGTCTTCCTTTATTTTGCTTACCCTCTCCCCTTATAAGCATGATAGCCTTTTCCAAATAACAGCCTCTCCTAGCAATATGTACAAAGTTTAAGTCTTGAGTTTTTATTATCTAGCCTCTGAGGAGAACTCTGGTGGCACTTATTCCAAGACACACGCTTGTTCTTTTTGTAGTCCAGGGGATATTAAGTACTTTTCTCCAACATCACAACATAAAGGCATCAATTCTTCCATAAATAATCCTTAGTCATTGTCAAGCTCTCAGATGCATAGCAAGTATTTGGGGGGGGGGGTGGAATCATGGCCTGAAACAGGTGCACTTTATTCTTCAAACTGCTATCACTGCTCTTCAGTATTTTGGAGAGATCCCTGACAGCAGACTTTCCCATTGCAATATATGTCTTTATCTCCTGACTGCTGGTACCAAAGGTGCTGATTGTGGATTTAAGGTGAAACCATTGATAGTTTCAATCATTTCTCTGTCTATGAAGATGCTGTCCTTCTGCCTAGTGATAAAGACCTTTGTCTTCTTGATGTTAAGATGCAATCCATACTGAAGGCTATAGGCTGTAGTGTTTGATCTTCTGCAATAAGCATTTTATGTTCCCTTCATTCTCAGCAAGCAAGGTGTGTCATCTCCATAGCGCAGGTTGTTGAGGAGTCTTCCTATAATCTTGGCGACACAATCTTCTCCATAGAGTCTAGCCTTTAGAATTATTTGTTCCACATACAAGTTGAATATATATGGGGAAAGGATACACCCCTGATGCCATCCTTCTCAATGTAAAACTGTACAGTGTTTCCTTGTTCTGTTCAGATAACAGCTTCTTGGTCTATGTATAGATTCTGCCCAAGCACAGTTAAGTATGCTGGGATTCCCATTCTTCTCAACGTTAACCATAGTTTATAGTGATCCACATGTTCAAACGCGTTTGTATGGGCACTAAAACAGATTTTCCTTCTAATAGATATTCTTCTAACATTCTCTACTTTCAGCCAGGATCTATCTGCTGTTGTCAGCAATGGAATCCCTAGTGTCACGGATTGTTATAAATCCAGCTTGTACTTCTGGAAGTTCCCTGTAGATGTACTGTTCCAGTCATTTTTGAATGATCTTCAGCAGTATTTTGCTTGCATAGGATATTAATTATATTGTTTGATAACTTGCACATTTGTTTAGATAACTTTTCTCGACAATGGAAACAAATAATCGATCTCTTCCAGTGATAAAGGGAGGAAGGGAGTTACCATTTTGCTTGATAAAGCAGAGGGTCAGTGAATAAAAAAGGAGGTCCCTCTGCAGGGACAACACAGTTACTGGAACAACGGGTTTAAACAGAACACAGATTGTGAGGATGGTGCAGGAGGGGGTAGCAGTTCATTCTGTTCTACAGTGACTGTCAATACGAGTTCGAGTCTACTCAACAGCACATACAAATAACAGCACATGTAATAACTCAAAATCTGCTGGGGAACATGTGTTTTAAATATCATCCCACAGCGACATAGTAATTGCAAAGAGAAAAGTATGTCCGTTTTCAGAGGGGTCATCACTTCAAAGAAGTAATCACATATCACCAATGGTTGATTTCTCAAGCATTACACGTCTCCTAAGGATCAGTACGTCAGTGAAATGCTCCTCTTCTAAGAAAAGGCTGAAAGATTGAGTTCACCCACCTGTTTTTCAGGAGAAAGATATGTTGATATGAATCCATAATGATTTAAACCAAAGAAACTCTATGGAGCAGTTGTACTCTGTCATGTGGGGTCACTATGAGTCAAAGTCAAGACAAGGTCACCTAACACAAGTGCCTCCTAATGAGATACCATGAGAAATATATAATTACAGTGTTTCCCCCAAAATTTATATTTGGGAAGGAGTAAAATTATGAATAAAAATACAGAATATGAGACATTTTCTAAAACTAGCTGACCTGAACTCTTAAGAAAAATTATGTCAATGGAAACCCAAAGTCTCTGTAAATTTTCATTAAAATTAATGATAAACTTTAAAAAAGGAAAAAAATTTTTAAAAAGTTATGTCAAAGACACATAGAATAACCTAAATTTAAAGTGCAACAATGAATGAATGGAAATTCAAAGTCTCTGTAAACTTTCATTAGAATAAATTTATAATAAATTTTTTAAAAAACAGGAAAAAAGAGCTAAAACTAAAACAGTTAATATCCATTAGTTCACATTGATAACAATTGATTAATAAATGAAGGAGAAGAAACACAAATACTTTGCACAGAATTAAAAATAAATTTATGTAAATAATCCTTTCTAGAAGAGAGATCACATAATTCCAAGTTATGTAAGTGGGGGCTGCATTTGGAGACTTTTTCCAAAGAATAGAGTATTGACAAGTGGGAGAAAGGAGGAATGCTACCATAAGGAAACCTGACAAACCCTACTCCAGTTGCATAATTAAGTTGACTTGCCAGCACCATTGATAGTTTACTGCCCACTTCAGCAATTTCCACAACTTCGAAACTAAAGCTAAACATTGAAAACTGCTTATCTCAGTTTTCCTAGTTGTTTACCCCATTCAGTACTGGATGATTGTTTTGCTTCTACTACCTCGTCTCAGCTCATCTTCACATGAGCAGGACACGTTTTACATATACTTTTCATTTCCATCAATGCTATTACATTTCCGCATTCTTCAACATCATAAAATGTTTTTTCCTTCTGGCTGCCTTCAAAATTCTGAACAATAAGAATCTATAGTGAATTAATTTTGGGGAGATTGTTAAACCCTTATTGTTGAAATGACATTGTTTTTACAACTTTCTACAATGGCATATGTATTTCAAATGTCTGCATTTGAGATGTAACCATCTTGACCTTTAAAGCAACTGCAGACACAGATTTCTTGACATCTGAGTTGCTACTTTTTAGTGTTTAAGCACATCTGCCAGCTTTCTATCTGCCTCATTGGTGTATTTAGATACTTCTCTCTCTTTCTTAACATGTGTGTGTGTGTGTGTGTGTGTGTGTGTGTGTGTTGTAATTTATTTTCACAATCTTATATCCAAAACTACTCTTTTCTCTCAAAGAAAGTAAAATACTATCTGTGGCAAAGAATTGGCTAGGTGCGTACAGTTTCAGTTTGTTCTTTTGGGCCCAGTGGAAGAGGACCTTTCCCACAGTGACTTGTGGTAGGTCTGGACTACACATCATGCATTTTGTTCTGCATTTCACATTCTTTGGGTCTTTTATCAAGAACAACTAGTCTTCAGAGAACAACATTGTGCTTAGTAAACTAGAAGATCACAAAAAAAGGGGACAGGGTTCAAAGAGATTGATCTACACAGAGGCTCCAAGTGTAAACTCAGCAGCAATTAGGAAGAGGCACAGGATCAGGTTGTGTGTGCATCATCTTACTGGGTCACTGTCAGCACCGACAGGACATTCTTAACAACAAGAGTTGTAAATGGAAATAATTCAATGTATCTTACTCTTCCACATTTTAAAGCAGGACCTGGATATTAGACAGGTTGCTACTTTATTCCTCTTTCTTAATTCTTGCATAGATCCTTTCTATTTTCATAAAATTCTTGAGCTTTAAACCTCAGTGTACCAAAGTATACTGGACACCACTATTCTCTGTTTGATTTTTCAAAATTTCAACATCATTCCATTTTGGTCATCAAAAATATTATTTGGCTCACTTTTAGTTCTTTGATGTTATGTTTGTCCTCATTCTTAGTGATTTTACTGCCCATATTGCTGATTCTGTAATACCTTGAACTTTGAATTCTTCTCAATGACTTTGTCTTCTACCTTCTATTAGCTACTCTCATCCATGGCACAATGCTACCTTCTCAACACTAACAAAATAGATAAGATATATATATATATCTATATATCACATATGTGTCTTGCTTTTTTTACTTCTAATCATTCTATATTACTGTTCCTAGGACCCTAAAACAAATAATCTTTGGCTATCTTTAGACGTATATGTCACTGATGGTGAAGAAATACTGAATAATACAGGGAGCATCCAAAAAAAGGGAAAGGAATGCACTGAACTACTGTAGCAAAAAGACTTGGTAGATGCCTAGCAATGTTAGGAATTTAAATCTGTTCAAGAACCAATGCTATTGAAAGAAGAAGTCCAAGATACACTGAAGTCACTGGTGAAATTAAGGCTCATGAAAGTGACAGAAAACCATTTGAGGTATTAAAGAAATAATAACCTTTGGGTGTGTAGCTTGCAAAAATATATCATGCTTGCAAAAGTAGAGGGTCAATGAAAAAGAGGAAGACCCTTAACAACAAGGACTGATACTATTAATAACTGCAACAAGAAGTTTAAGTGTAGTAGAGACTGTGAGTATGGGCAGCATTGGGCAGGATTTCTTTTTATTGAAGTGAATTTTGCTATGAGTTGGAGTTGGCTAGATCATATCTAACTATAAAAACATCATTGAAAATATAATACATCTCCTTATTTCCTGACTGCTGATATCACTGGTGTTAAGGTGGATCCAAGGAAGATGAGAATCTTGACCCTTTTAATCTCCTCTCCATCCATCATGATGTTGCCTATCACCACAGTGGTAAGAATATTTGTTTCCTTGACATTGAAAAGCAATCCATACCAAAGGCTGCATTCCTTGATCTTGTGCAACAAGTGCTTCAAGTCCTCTTCACTTTCAGCAAGCAAAGTTGTGTCATCTGCATAACGCAGATTATTGATGTGTCTCCCTTCAATCCTGATGCCACATTCCTCTTCATAGAATCCAGATACTCATATAATTTGCTCAACATACAGATTGAATGTTGTTGTTGTTGTTGTTGTTGTTTGATGCCATCGAGTCGTAGGCGACTCATAGTGACCCGATGAACGAATGGCCTGAGCACTGTTCGTACATAGAGTTTCCGGAGGCAAGCCATTTCGGAAGTGGATGCCGCTCCTGCTTCCAGTACAGATTGATTAGGTATGGAAAAATAATACGATCCTGACACACTGCATTCTCAGTTTTAAACCATGCAGCATTCTCCTTGCTCTGTTCATACAACAGCCTCCTGGTCCAGGTGTAGGTTGCTCATGAACACAATCAAGTGCTCTGGGATTTCCATTCTTGTCAACATCAGCCACACTTGTTATGATCCACATACTCAAATGACCTTTGCATAGTCAACAAGCACAAACGGGCATTTTTCTGGTATTCTTTACTTTCAGCCGGGATCCATCCGACATCAGCAATGATATCCCCGGTGCCATGGTGTCTTCCAAATCCTGCTTAAACTTCTGGCAGTTCCCTATCTATGTACTCTTCTAGCTGTTTTTGAATGATCTTCAACAGTATTTTCATTGCCATTAACACCCTTGGTACCAGCAATCAGGAAATAAGGAGACACATTGCTCTGGGAAAATGTGCAGTTAGAGACATCTTCAAGTTGTTGAGGAGTAATGATGTTAGTTTGAAGACTAAGGTGCACCTGATTCAGGCCTTCTAATCACTTGCTGTGCATCTGAAAGCTGGACAGTGAATAAAGATGACAGAAAAAGAATTTATGCCTTTAAGGTGTGGTGTCGGAGAAAATTACTGAACACCCAATGGACAGCAAAAAGAACAGGTATGTCTTGGAGAAGGTGTAGTTAGAGTGCTCTTTGGAGGCAAGAATGATGAGGCTATGCCCCACATCATTTGGACATGTTGTGAGGAGGGACATGATGCTGGGAAGGGTGGAGGGTCAGCGAAGAAAAGGAAGACCCTAAACCAAGTGGATTGACACGATCACTGCCACAATGGGTTCTTACATGTCAGGAAGTGTGAGGATGGCATAAGATAGAACAGGGATCAGATCTTTTGTTCATAGGGTTGCTATGAGTTTTACTTGACTCAATGGCACCTAACAGCAACAGCAACAAGAGTTTAATGTCATCCCGTGACTGACTGAATTCCATTGTCCACACCTAAATTTATTCTCTTGCAAATATGCTCAAACTTTATGACTCTGTTTTATTTAGTCACATTGAATTCCTGTCAAAAACAACCCTATTTCTACTGTATCTACCTTAATAGCTAAACATAAGTAAAGGAAAGGAGCTCTGGTGGCCTAGTGGTAAAATGCTGCACTGCCATATCATAGATATGAAGTTCTAATCCACCATCTGCTCTGTGGGAGAAGGATTGGCAATCTTCTTCCATGCAGTTTATTGCATCTGAAAACCTTCTGGAGGGTAAGCTATGGGTTGATTCAGACTTGACAACAAACAACAGCAAGAAGTAGCAAAAAAAATTAAGTTGTGGTGACTGGTCCTACTTTAGGCTGATGACAAGTACTTCAAGCGATTTTTAATTTTGCAAACATTTATGCTGAATGGAAATTCTAGTGGGCAGATATAATTTTAATTATTAATGCCTATTTGAAATTTCATGGTATTTCAGGGAGAGAGTATTTCTAGGAGCAGTATAATTTCATTTAGAATATTTCAAATGTCTATTTGACATCTTCATTGAACATCTAATATTCAGTTTGGATGTATCATCTGCAAAATGAACTAATCATCTGCCCAAAATGATTAGCTTTCTTCACATTTCATTCATGACAAGCATGGTCTACACTCATTCCCTCACTGCTAAGGTCACTCACATTCTTTTCACACTCACATTCTCTAGCCATGTCTCCTCTCTTCTTATTTTATTTTCAACATCAGCCATGTCCTTTCAAGTTCATAGTTCATGCCAATCTTTCACAGTGCAACATTCTTTTCCAAAATTAATCAGAACTTTGTTTAACTATGATCTCTGAGACAAGTCTTCTCAGATCATAATATTAAAAATGTAAGTCCTAAATCCATATCCTAAAACTCTCTATGTTTATTATACTTTATTACTTTTCTCTATGGTATTATCATAAATTACTACAGTATATATTTTACTGAATTTACAATGATTATTTTCAAACACCTTTCTCCAATGAAGGGAATCAGGGCTCGGTGGAGAAATAGTTCCTTTTGGAACAGGGTGAGGAGAAGATAATATACAAGATGAGAGAGCTGAAACATTGAATTTGTATTCTATTTGTATTATCAGAAAATAATGAACTACTCAGTTATACACATACATGATTGTGTCAATGGGGGAATGCAAGATTCAAATAAAATGCTGTCTTTGGCCAAATGGGAATAATTTGAAGAACAAAATAAAATAGCATTGGATTCTATCTCAAAATATTTATCATAAGTTCACAAATTTCCTGCTTATGTATTGTGACCATCTTTCAATTTATCAGACTAACATGGAGAAGGAGCTCTTTAATAAAATGAAATGCTATGGTGGCTATAATGATGGACTCGAACATAGCAAGAACCGTGAAAGTGATGCAATACCTAGTACCTTTTGTTCAAGTATATATAAAGTCACTAAATTCAGATAAACTTGATAGTACTGACAAGATCAACAACACTTTTGTATAAGAAAATTATTGAACGAAATAGCTTTCACTGATAGGAAACTAATAGGACAAATATTCAAATGAGAGGCTGTTGTTGTTCTTGACTAACATCGAGTTGGAACCATCTCATAGCTGACTCTCCAGCGGGTTTTCATAAACAGTTAATCGCACTAGATTGCCCATCCTTCTCCCATGTGGATTCTAACCACATACATACCGGATTATAGTGCACTTACCACTAGGCCACCAGAGCTCCTTAATCAAATGATAATACACAAAAATTGAAATTCCACATTCTATCAAATAGTGTCTGGGACATTAACAGCTTTTGGGTGCCCATCTAAGAGCAAGAATAAGAAAGCAATCAAAATTTCCAAGAGAAACAAATGACTAGACATGGTAGCCTACTCATGCTACATCCTCATCCACCCTTGAAGCCAGAATTAGATGGTGCCTATAGCCTTTCTGTCTAAAGTTACAAGTGACTTTTCTAAGGAATGAGGCGGGGGCAGGAAGTAGAATAAAACTCAAATTCTAAAGAAAAAAAGCCAGTTTAACTGCACCATAAAAGGCCATGCTGCTGTTGTTGTTAGGTGTTATCAAGTCGTAGACGACTCATAGCAACCCTATGACTGAAAGACCAGAGCACTGCTCATAGAGTTTCCGGAGGCATGTGGATGCTACTCCTGCTTCCACACTTGTTTTAATTGGGAAGCTCCACCAAACACTGTCCACCATGGGGAACCATTATCACATTTGGCACATCAGTGTCACAATGTTTAGCATCACAGCAACCATGAGTTACCTCTGTACAGCAATGCACAGACCAATGCTATACCACCTAGAAGAATGTGTGACGTAAAAACAATTTGAACCTTGCCTGAGAGCCGCAGATTAAAAATAAACTACCTTGGGCTTGATAGCATAACTTTCTCTCTACTAGTCCAACGTAGCTCTATGTTGTCATTGTTATTGCTGTAAGGTGCAGCTGAGTTGTAAACCACTCATAGCGACCCTGTGAACAAAAGACCTGAGCACTGTTCATAGAGTTTCCAGAAGCAAGCCATTTCGGAACTGGGTGCCACTCCTGATTTCCAAATTCTGTCTTCCCGAGTCACTCATTCAACTTTCAACTAAAATTATCTTCAGATCATCATTTACTGAGGTAATATACAAACGAAGGGCTTTTACCTGTCAAATATTGTGCTGTATTTAAAAAAAAAAAACCACATCAGTATAAGACCAAAAGCAAAGACAAGAAGATTGATAAACTAAAGAAATAGAAACAGAATTATCAGAATACAGTTAACAATACAGTAGAGATTCATTATGAAAATATTACTAATGTAGCTGAATGTATTGGGTGAATATTGCCAATCAGGAACCTAGGTTGCTGTGTAAATTTTAACTAATAGTACAATAACATATTATTTAATAAAGAATTGGAGAAAAAGGATTAACTCCGCACATAGAAGAATTACAAAAAGCTTATTAGAAAACATACGTTTTGCATGACTATTTACTTCTAAAGAGTAAAGATAAAGGAGGGAAAAAGGAAGTGACTTTATACTGGGGAAGGCTAATAAGACTACCTTTGCTGATAATCAAGGTCAACATCAATAGTGATAAATTGTGTTCATAACATGAACCCCTGAGAAGATGTGATGAAATGGCACTTTATTCCTGTTAACTTCCTCCCCAAAAATCACATTTGGGTCTAATCTTTAAGAAAACATTGGACAAATTCCTATATAGCATTAATACAATTACTATAGTCAGAATTTTTCAAAATTGGCGAGGTTATAAAAAACAAAGTCCGATAAATTTTGACAGTAAGGAGGCATGATGACTAATATGACATTGTGGATGGAGTCTTGGGACAGGAAATAAGTGAGAAGGATATTAGGCAAAAAACTAATCTGAATAAACTATGGACTTTATCTAAAATAAATGTCAGTGTTGGTTCATTAATTGTAATGAATGTACCATATTAATGTTAGAATTGAATAATAAGGGAAACTACATGTGAGGCATATGGGAACTCTATGTACTATCATAACAATTGTTCTATTAATTTAAAACGCTTCTAAAGACAAGGTCTACTAACAAAACAATTTGAAAGATCAGAGAAATTATACTGTGCACAAAGTTGTTGGTACTGTTACATAACTAGAACTTATTGTTAATCATTTCAATCATCTACGGCTAGATTTTTTTTATTTTGAAAATGAGATTAGAATCTACATCTAAACTTAAAATTCATGAGATCAGGAATAATGTTGTCAGGTGTGGTCAAGCCAATGACTTACCTATAGCAATCCTATGAACAACACATCGAAACTAATTGTTGTAGTCACTGTGTCAAGTTGTCTTTTTTGAGGGTCTTCCTCTCTTTTGCTGACCCTCAACATTTCCAAGCATATCTTTTTCCAAGGACTGGATCCTGAAATAACATGTAGCAAATATGTGAGATAAATTTTATCATTATTGCCTCCAAGGATCACTCTAGCTGCATTTCCTTAATGCAAATTAATTGTTATTTTGACAGTACAGGGGATATTTAATACTCTGTCAAAGACACAATTCAAATACACTAATTCTTTTTTAAGCTTTCATATTTATTGTTCAACTTATATATGCTTAAGAAGCAATTGGAAATGCCAGGGCTTGGATCTGGTCTTCAAAACGACATCTTTGCTTGAATAGCTGAATGCACTTTAAAGAGGTTGTTGATATTGGATTTTCCCAAGGTAACATGTCTTTTAATGTCTTTCCCGTTGCTTCAATGAGTTTTTACTGTAGAACCAAATAAAGTCAAATTACAGGCTACTTTAATTTCACCATCTGTAATTGGTCCAGTTGTGAAGCCTTTTTTTGCCCCTGATGTTGAGGTGTAACTCATATTGAAGGCAGTGCTTCAGATTGTATTAACATCCTGAAGGCAAGGTTATGTCATCTATTCAGGTTGTTGATGAGCCTTTCTCCAATCCTAAATACGTATTTTTTTTCATACACTAAAGCTTCTTGAATTATTTGCTCAGTACACAGATTAAATAAGTATGGATATAACCCTAATACTCACATTCCCTGATTTTTTGAACCATGTAGCATTCCATTGTTACGTTCAAATGACTGATTTAAATTACTAATATTAATTACATTAACCAATAGAACATTTTACTTGATATAGACAAAATTTAATTTTCAAGGTCTGAAATTTGTTTTATCTATATATAATAACACTACTATTCAAATATATACACCAACAGCTAGAGCTAAAAAGGAAGAAATAGAAGATTTCTACAAGGTTATGTAGTCAGAAATCGATTAAGCATGCAATCAATATGCATTGATTATAATGGGTGATTGGAGGAAGAGGGGAGAAGGATCAGTAGCTAGAAAACATGGACATGGTGACAGAAATGAGGCTGGAGATAGAATGATAAAATTCTGCACATTCAATGATTTGTCCATTGCAAATACCTTTTATAAGAAACACAAATGCAGGTTATACACATGGATTTCAACTGATGTTATGCATAAGAACCAAATCGAGTATATCTGTGGAAAGAATCACTGGAGAAGCTCAGTATCAGCTGTGAAAACCAGGCCAAGTGCTTATTGTGGAACAGACCACCAACTACTCAAATGCAAGTTCAAACTGAAGCTGAAGAAAATAAAACTAAATATACACGAACCAAAATTTGACCTTCAGTCTATCCCACTCAAATTTCAAAACTACCTCAGGAACAGGTTTGAGACCTTAAACATCAATGAACGAAGATCAAATGAGCTATTGGAGAATATAAAAATATTGTCCATGAAGAATGAAAAATATCATTACAGAGGCAGAAGAGGAAGAAAAGACCAAGATGGATGTCAGATGAAACTCTAAATATTGTATTAGAGTGCTGAGAAGTCAAAGCTAAAGGAAGAAGTCAAGAAATTAAAGACCTGAACAAAAAATTTTAAAGGGTAGCTCAGGATGACAAAGCAAGGTATTATAATGAAATGTGCAAAGAGCTGGATACAGAAAATCAAGAAGGCTGAACACACTCAGCTTTTCTTAAGCTGAAGGAATTGGAAAAACAAATTTAAGCCATGGGTGGCAATACTTAAAGTGCCTGTATTGGACTTCTTTATATCTTTTTAAACACAGTACCTCAACATAAACATTTTAAATTCATTAACAGGGTAATCATTATCCCATTACCAAGTCACAATGTAAGTATGTGTAGACCTTCATATTTGTTCATGTTTATGTTGTTGTTATGTGCCGTCGAGTCATTTGCGACTCATAGCGACCATATGTACAACAGCCCTAAACTCTGCTCTGTCCTGTGCCAATCGTACTATCTCTGACACTCCCATCCCGATAATCCCAGTCACTGAATCAATCCACCTCATAGAGGGCCTTCCCCTCCTGCGCTGTCCATCCACCCTCCCAAGCATGATGTCCTTCTCCAAGGACCTGTCTCTCCTCAAAACATGTCCAAAGTATGTTAGACCGAGCCTCAGAATCCTTGCCTCCA
>NW_006399764.1:1373075-1374540 GCF_000299155.1 Elephantulus edwardii | reverse complement strand
GGGTGTTGGATTTTATCAAAGGCTTTTTCTGCATCAATTGATAGGACCATATGGTTCTTGTTCTTTGCCTTGTTGATGTGATGAATTACACATTCACTTTTATTATGTAAGACAGTGACATCCGTATAATGCAGGTTGTTGAGTCTTCCTCCTCTTCCAGCGCCTCATTTTTCTTCATAAAGTACTGCATCTCAAATAATTTTCTGAGCACACAGATTGAATAGGTATAAAGGAGAAACGATAAAGTCCTGACACGTACCTTTCTTGATTTTAAATCATGCAGTGTTTCTTTGCTCTATTCAGATGATTTCTTGGTCCAGGAATAGTTTCCTATGGAGCATGATTAGATGTTCTGGTATTCCCATTCTTCTCAGTATTAACCATAGTTTGGTATCCTCCACACAAATGCCTTTGCATATAATCATTAAGATATAGCGCTTTCTGCCAGGATCCAGCCGACAAGAGTAATGATATCCCCTGTACCATGGTCTCTTCTAAGCCCAGCACGAACTTGTGACACTTCTCTGTCATCAATCCATTTGTTTGTTGAAAGTGAGGAGGACTTGAAATATTTGCTGTAGAAGATCAAACACTACAGCCTTTAATACAGATTACATCTCAACATCAAGAAGGTAAAGTTCCAATGAGTTGATAGCTAACATCTTGATAGATGGAGAAAATACTGAAATTGTCAATGATTTAATCTTGTTTGAGTCCACACTATTATTCTTACCACCAGATGTGCTGCACTGGCTATGTTTACTGTCAAGGACATCTCCAAAGTACTTGAGGAGCAATAATGTCAGTTTGAAGATAAAGAGCACCCAATTCAAGCCAGGATTTTTATCTTTTGTTTTTTTTCAATCACTTGCTAAGTGTCTGAGAGCTGGACCACAAATAAGGCTGACAGAAGAAGAATCTATGAGTTTGAGTTGTGGTATTGAAGAAAAGTACTGAATAATCTATGGATTGTCAAAAGAGTAAATAGAGAGAATGGGCAGCCAGAGTGTGCCTAGAGGCAAAGATGCCATTGCTTCATCTCACATCCTTTGAGCACGCTGTTAGAAGGAGCTGTTCCTTGGAAGGGACATCAATCATCCTTGTCAGTGAAAAAGACCCTCAATCAGCTACATTGAAACAGTGACTGCAATAATCGGGGATAGTGCAGGGTAGGACAAGGTTCAGATCTGTTACCCATTAGATCACTATGAGTTGCTTTCAACATGAGAACATATATTAACAAAAATAATGTAAGGGAAAAAAATTATTTTATTCCTGTCCCTATGACATTTTGCATTCTGACTGGAACGACCACATCCAACATTTGTAAAAGAAATTTGTTCCTTCCAATATCTGCCTAATCATTTTAAAAAAAAAGTAGGGAATAGTTTTGAATAGATTATAATTTAGGATGTTAATAAATATTCTAAAAATCCTAGAAAAAAAGTAGGGAATAGTTTTGAAT
>NW_006399764.1:1371665-1372975 GCF_000299155.1 Elephantulus edwardii | reverse complement strand
ATAACAAGTGATTGCGAAGGCCATGACCTGTATCAGACGCACCTTAGTCTCCAGAGAGACACCATTGCTCTTCAGTACTTTGGAGAGGTCCCTAACTGCAGACTTTCCCATGGCAATGCGCCTTTTAAAATTTAACTTTTATACATTCTCAGCACCAGGAAGAATTTGATGCTAAGCACATTCTTAGTAAGACATTATTGCTAACCAGAAGGAATTTTCCTTATCAATCAACTTTAATGCCCACTATAGTTAAAAAGATCATCATATTAGTCCTGCAAACTTCTTTGAAATTAATATCTTCTGAATTTGACTTTGTTCAAAGTATTTGTCACTACAACATGACTCTATGTGCATGTGTGTGTGTGTGTGTGTGTGTGTGTGTGTGTGTGTGTGTGGTGTGTGCATGGGTTTACGTTTCCACTTTCCATGATTATAACACTCAGTGATAGACTATGGCCAGATTCATGGTTTAAACTCAGTACCTAAATTATCCATGAATAGAATATGCAATATATTTATACTTGAACTAGAAAAGTTGATCTAAAAAGAAAATAATTATGAGGTTAACTCTTGAGAAACAAGGCATCCATTCTTAGCCATTCAAATTACCTTTCTTCATTGATTTTGAACTTCCAACTTCTTTAATAATTAAATTGATCCAATTTCTAAGTTTATTATGTGCCAAATGGTTGTTATTGTTGTTAAGTGCTGTGGAGTCGTAGACAACTCATAGTGACGACCCTACAAACAAAAGACCTGAGCACTGTTCATAGGGTTTCCGGAGGCAAGCAATTTCAGAAGTGGATGCCATTCTTTCTTCCAATCTTGTTTTAATCCAGGAGCTCCACCAAACACTGTCCACCATGGGTAACCACTACCACATTAGGCACATCTGCGTCACGGTGTTTAGCATCACAGCAACCACAAGTTACCTCTGTATAGCAAGCGGCCAGACCAATGCTATACCACTTAGAAGAATGTTTGACAAAAACCAATTTAAACCAGGCCTGAGGCCCACAGATTAGTATCACCCATGTTGGGCTTGGTAGCATAACTTTCTGTCCACTAGGCCAGAGTAGCTCTCTCTATGTTGTTGTTGTTATTGTTGTTAAGTGCTGTTGAATCATAGACGACTCATAGCAAATTTTGGGCTTAGTAGCCAAAAGGTAGAAAAGATATTACTTTTATATGGTCTTTCAAAGTATTATGAACAATTTTTTCAATATTAATCTACTTGAAAAGAATAAAATAGTTCAGATAGATAGGAGTTTTTTATTAAATTTTATTCATTTTGAAGAACATTTATAGAG
>NW_006399764.1:1366452-1371454 GCF_000299155.1 Elephantulus edwardii | reverse complement strand
TTTATTGCCACTTTTACCTTAAGGGTGAAATTTCGATTTTCACTGCACTTCTACTTTGGGCACACCTAATCCTGGAGTAGCCTCCTAATAGTCACTAATGTCAGATGTGAACAGAAACAGGTAAAAGCATTTCTCCCTACAGACTTCCATGAGTGTACGGGTAATAAATTTAATCAATATTTTTAATTTAAATAAATTTGCACTGACAAAGGTTTGGCATTAGCCATTTCACAAACATTTAACCAGTTCTCAGACAAATCTAAAGAGAAATAGGTGCTGACATATGGCTCTTTCTTGCCACATCTACTTGCTTCACTTTTAATTGGCCTCCGTCCTTAAATCAATATGAGTTCAAATCAGTTTCAAGCAACCTTCTGCATGGTTTCTGTCCTGCCTACTTTCATTTTGCATCTATTCTTTAAGCACATTTTTCAAAATTTTATGGAAATCCTCGGAGAAAATATTTTTTAAATTATTTAGGAGATTAAGGGGTGATGCATATTCTAAAAGTGATGAGTCAAGTTAATTCTAAAGAGGGCTAGACAGTAAATAGTTCAATAGCATGCTACTTTAAATGTTTGAATTTCTATGCAAATATACTGAAGGCTATCTTTCCTCAGAGATAACAAAACAACGATATACTGCCTATACTGACAGTAATGAACGATGGGACATGGAAGAGGAAATGGGTTTTCTTAAATCCAGTTCTCTCTTGAACTAAACAAACGTTCTTAAAGAGCTTGTTTTCACAAATAAGTTTCAAATAAATACAGTGTAGGCCCAGGGTGAGTCAAATAATATCAACTGATGTGAAAATGATAGATCTCAGGTTCAAATGAAAATGAGTCCAAATGAGTATCTGAATGGTCCCTAATTCTTTCAAGATGATCTAGATACAGAGGTAGATTGATGAATAGATCAGCAGACAGAGATAGTCTCTCTCACTGGATTATTTGTCTTGAAATGTCATAAGTTAAGAGTACACATTAAGAAGAATGTATTTATATGCTGTTGTTGCTGAACTAGCAAATTGGTACCAATTTATCACTGAACCTCCAGCAGGTTTTCAGAAGTAGTAAATCACATGGGAAAAGACTATCTTTCTCCCTCAAAGCAGCTGGTTTGTTCTTAAGAAAGAACAAGATGTGATGAAGGAGCAACTACACAATTATTTGGAAAATAATCATGCTACACATTAGCAATAATTATGACAGTGAGCGCTGGTGGCCTAGTGGCAAAAGCCGTGCTGCAATCCCAAAGGCACAAGGTTCAAGGCCACCAGCTGCTCCAGGGTGGAAGGATGGACAATCTCCTCCCATCCAATTAACTGCCTCTGAAAACCTGCCAGAGGGCCAGCCATGGGTAGGTTCCAACTCTACAGTACACAGCAATAATAAGTTAGTAGGAAATTCTGGTGGTAAGGAGCTATGCTGCAATCTTGAAGGCACACAGTTCAAATCCACCAGCTGTTCCACTGGAGAATGATGGGCAATCTCCTCCAGTGCAATTAAAACTGTCTCTGAAAACCTGCTATGGGTCAGTTCTGACTTGACAGAACACAAGGACAACACATGTTCAGTATTCTAATTTTAGTTCATTACATGCTTCTGGAAATCCTATGAACTTTGATAAATTTCAATAGTTGCAGAGGGGCTTCAAGCCTTTGTTCATAGGGTCGCTATAAGTCGTGCACGACTTGAAGGCAATCAGCAACAACAATAACTAAAAATATAATTAAAAACAATAAAAATTAAATAACTGTGTGGTTGTTTTCAGGTGTCATCAAGTTGAGTACAACTCATAGTGACTCTATGATCAACAGGTCTGAATGCTGCCCCAGCCTGTGCCGTCCTCACCAACTGTGATAAGCTTGGTCCACTGCTTCAGTCACTGTGATGATCCATCTCTTGAGAATCTTCCTCTCTCTCAGGAACCCACCACCTTTCCAAGCATGATATCCCCTTTTATTAAGAAAAAGTAGACATAAAAAATTAGGTGAAGGGGGGAAAATATGTAACATTATGTATATCAAGCATAATACTTTAAAAATAATTTCATTACAATATTTTATAATAAATATCTACTCTTGTAGTTGTCACAAACACCATTTTTACTGCCAGATGAGATATATTGACTGGTTTTTATTTTCTTGTTATTTGATTTATCTGCAATTTACCTTATTCCTCTGCACAGGATGGATAGAAAGAGCAAATCCCTCACAGGACTGTGAGGAATTAATGAGATATTGAAGATTAAACAAATGTCAGATTGCATTCCTACTCATAGCTATACACGTACACACATACATCTGGGTTGTTTCATAAAATACATGTAATGGCCTTTTCTGTCTAAATAAATACTCTATTCAATGTATTGCCTGGCATTGACTTTTCTTCTCCATTTTAACATACTCTCCCAACCCAATGATAAATTAGGGAAAATACCTCCTCATTTAAAGGCTATGATTACTATATGATTCCTTTTTTATGTTATTCTGGAAAAAGGAAAAGTTATAAGGACAGAAAAAAAATCACTATTAATAGTGGCTGGTGGCAATGGTAATGTTGACTGCAAATTAAGATGGAAGACTTTTTGGTAATGAAATTCTGCTATATCCTCTTTGAGTGGTTAAATAACTTGCCATGTTCAAGGATGACCATAAAAGCATACACTGAACCTAGTCATTCGCTTCCAACAGTCTATATGGATTTCCACAGAAATACAACCATACAAGATAAGCTCTATGAAAAATGAGTGAATCATCACACCATTGACTCCAGGCTCTGCCATCCTCAGTATGCGGCACTGCAAATGATATTTATTTGTGCCTTGGAAAAACTCCTGTATTCCCCTCTAAGTTTAGTGGTATTTCTGAAACACTTGGAGATGAGGTGATGCCTGTAAATGTTACAGGTCGATGGAATTATACTAATGTACTGTTGCCAGGATAGAGTAAGGTTCAGATCTCTTGTTCATTGGGCTGCTGATTCATAGTCAACTTGACCATACTTAACAACAACTGATTTCAAGTGTTGTTGTTATATGTCCTCGAGCTGCTTGAAACTCATAGCAATCCTATGTACAACAGCCCTGAAACTTGCTCTGTCCTGTGTCAACTTTGCTGTTTCTGACACATCAATCCTCATTACCTCAATTACTGTATCAATACATCTCATCAATGGTCGTCCTCTCTTTCTCTATCCCTTTTCCCTTCCAAGCATGTTGTCCCTCTCGAAGGACCTGTCCTTCATTGTGACATGACCAGGTGTGTCAGTCAAAATCTCAGAATCCTTGCTTCCAAGAAGCATCCTGGCTTCACCCTCTCTAGGACAAACTTGTTTGTTCTCCAGGCAGCATCTTCAACTCTTCTCCAGCATAACAGGTCAAAGGCATTAATTCTTTCTACCATTTTCTATCATTTCCTATCATTTCTATCATATCACCCTAGTCTTTGTCCAACTCTTTGATGCAGAACAAGGAATTGTGAAGACAAAGGCCTGGATCAGGAACACCTTAATACCTAGACTGACGTCATTGATCTTCAATAGTCTGGAAAAGTCCCTGATAGCCTACTTTCCAGATGCAATTTGTCTCTTGATTTCCTAGTTCTGGTACCAAGAGTATTAATGTGGAGCCACTCAAACTGAAGCTGTTAACAATCTCAATCTCTTCACCACTTATCATGATGCTGTCAATTGGTGTAGTGGTGACAATCTTTGTTTTCTTGATGTTGAGCTTCAATTCATACTGAATGAAGGCTGCAGTCCTTGATCTTCTGCAGCAAGTGTTTCAAGTTCTCAGTTTCAGCAAGCAGGGTTGTGTCATCTACATAAGGCATGTCAAGTATAAAGGAGAAATTAAATTTAACTTGATGTATACACCTATACATCAAATACCTTTATAACAAATTGTTGAAATAATTCAATTCTATTAATATCGAAGACTTGAAGAGCAGGGGTAGTAGGCATAGATCAGTAGTAATGAATTATCAAAATAAAATGTATATGAATGATTGTATAAAACAGAATGTATATATAAATTGTAAGCAAACTATTAGTTTTTTTTTTAAATGAAGTATTTCCTTCCTTCTAATCTTCCTCTTACTCCCTTTCTCAGTCTCTCTCTCGCTTTCTCTCTCTCTCTCTCTTTCCTGTCTCCCTTTCTTTTATCTCTCTTTATTTCTCCTTTCCTCTTTCTTTCCTTCTATCTTTTTCTTTCTTTCATTTTTATCAAAGTTTGTGAAAATGAATTTACTCCTGCAAGAAAAGGCTTTGCTTCTTAAAAACGGGTTGTTTAGTAAATAACCATTTTCAGGAAAGATCTGTAATAAGATTTTTTTTCTGTGTAATTTTTTGTTCTTTTCTTTTTCATACAGACTTTCTTCATGTTCTCCTCTCCCTCCCCTCCCCGTGTCTTTATTAGGCTTGTTGGATTTTGCTGACTGATTTCTCTTTTCCCTCATAGGTGTTAATTTTCATTAAAATTAATAATAATTAAAAAATTAGTGAAAAAATTATGTCATGGGTTGCATTATTCCTAAATGCCTATATAATCATTAAATATTCAGTGATTCCACCAGATTTCTTCATTTATTCATTCTTTCCTTTATCAAAAGTATGTTCTCTGTGCTTTGAATACATTGATGAATGAAATACATAAAACAGCAACATCTTCATAAAGCATACCATTAAATGATTAAATAGAAATTAGAAAATAGTAAATATACCTATATAAAATCAGAAAAGCACCCTAGACATCTATTAACAACTGGCCATAATTAGTATGAGAATCATCTTAAGCCCTCCTCACTTTTTTTTTTATCTTTTAATCTACTATTTAATAATCATAAACCAATTCCCAAAATTTCCCCTTTAGATTATTGTATACTTGGTTAAATCAAGAAGTTAAACTAGATACAATTACACTATAACAGGGGGCGGGGGAGGCTAAACCAAGAAGTGCAACACTGAGTATGATGCATACATAATCTTTTTAAACAAAG
>NW_006399764.1:1345139-1361693 GCF_000299155.1 Elephantulus edwardii | reverse complement strand
GATGTTAATAAATATTCTAAAAATCCTAGAAAAAAAACTTCAAATCAAATCCAGAAAATACATAATTTAAAATAAAACCTTTTCTATTTCTTAATCTATAATTTTTTTCAAAAAATAAGTTCATCTGTGGAAATTTGAGTATTTAAAATATAAACTAGACAGATTGTATCAATTTTATTATTTTTTTTATTTATTTGAATATTCAACATGCAAAAAAGTGTTAGTCTTTTGGACTGTTCTATATATTTCAAAATAAAATTTCCAATACAACATGGCAAATACAGCCTTTTTATCTTTTTAAAGATCAGTTTAAAATCTGTCTTGTTGTTGTTGTTGGGTGCTGTCAAGTCGAGTATGACTCATAGCAATCCTTAGAACAACATATCTGAACCCTGTCCGTCCTGTGCCAATCTCACACTTCCTGACACATAAGAGACATTGCACCAGTCCCCATGTCAGTCCACCTGGTTAAGGGTCTTCCTCTCCTTCGCCAAGACTCCATCCTTCCAAGCATCATGTCCTTCTCCAAGAAATAGCCCTTCCTAACAACATGTCCAGAGTATGTGAGGTGAAACTTCATCAGCCTTGCCTCCAAAGAGCCCTCTAGCTGTACTCTCTCCAACACATATTTCTTAGTTCTTAAACTTGGCCGAGGTAGCCAATATCTTGAAAAGATTGACAAATGCTTTTCACACAAGAATATTTCAGTTTTGTTTGTTCACAGAAAGAAATGCATAGGTACATGAAAAAAGGAAATACTACATGTTAGTCTGCCTTAGGAGGAGGTAGACACAGCATCCAGAAAATCTGCAACATTTCATCTGGGATGAGGATTACTTATTCCCAATAAAAGAATTTAGAGTATTCAAAAAATTCCACTTTATATAAAATTACTGTAACATAGAACATGCTATTAATAATCTAGGAGGTACATGATTTCAGAATAAAGATACTTTCTCATTCTAAAATTAGCAATGTTTCTTTGAGTGGTCGAAGTCTTTAATTTCTTGCCAAGCCCCGAATATTAGATAAGATTTGTATAGAACCAAGCATTGTTTTCTTTTTTTTTTTAAAAAAAGCATTCTTTCTGAAGTCATAAAGAATTTTAAGTGAGCTAAGCACAACTCTTTTTTAAGTATATGTGGATTTGATTTGTGGCAAATTAAAGTTATGTAATCATCGCTGCAATCAAGCTTTAGGTCATTTTTGACACTCAAAAGCATTATGTCATGTCTTCTAAAATCCATTTCCTCATAGATTTTGCACCATTTGACAATTAACAATCCTACTACTGTCTTTATTATTTTAGCTCCTTCAAAACACTATTATTGGATCATAGATTACATATCCTTTT
Organism: Elephantulus edwardii; assembly: GCF_000299155.1. Lineage (NCBI taxonomy): Eukaryota > Metazoa > Chordata > Mammalia > Macroscelidea > Macroscelididae > Elephantulus > Elephantulus edwardii. Next base: position 1,360,339 of record NW_006399764.1, on the reverse strand, counting down.
AAGTTTAGCTTTTTCACCTGATACAATATATATGAGATGCATTCATGTAGGCATATATATCTGTAGTTCTCTTTCATTACCGAACAGGTAATCATAATTTGTTTCTCTATTCTGGTTTGGGGTTGAGTGTAGGGTGTGGCTTTGCTCAAAATAGGATGCCAGCTGATTGGATTTGGCCTCGTATTTAAAAAGGCTATTGGTGGCCAGTCTGGGGCTATTTCCAGCATGGAAAGATGAGGGTACTGGCCAGATTCTGCAAAGGTATGTTTTCTGGTTTGGGGTTGAGACTAAGAGTAGCTTTGTTTGCAGCCCTTGGGCCTGTTTTTTTGTGAGTCTCCTGAATAAAACAGGCTTGGAAGTAGGAGTAGTATTCACTTTCAAAAGTAAAAGCTTGCCCCTGGACACTCTATGAACTTGGAGAAAAGATGAAAGTTTTGTGTTCAAGACTTTCTTTCATAGGGTCACGATGGGTTGTCTACGACTCTACAGCACAAAACAACAACAACAAACCCGCCATTAATGGAAGGTCCGAGGAAGAGAGAAAGATCCTCAGTGAGATGGATTGACACAGTGACTTCAACAATAGGGCCAAGTACATCTGAGGTGCATGGTGGGCACACCATAGGACAGAGTTTAGACATGTAGTTCCTACGGTTGCTGGGGTCATACTTGACTTGACAGCCCCTATCAGCTACAAGAACCCAGTCATGTGGTGAGAGTCAAAGTCAAAAGTTAGGAAAGCCACACTGAACAATCTACTGAACCACAGATGCCATAAAAATTCACATAAAGACTTTTTTTACTATAAATTTTATGTTCTATCTTGTTAGTAGAAAAGTAAATGTGTTTTTAACACTATGAAACATCAAATTATTGTAATATTTTATATACTTATCAGGATCTAGTGTTACCAGTTTTATTTTAGTTATTATAAGAGATGTATAGTGGTTAACAGGCACTATGATTCAGACTCAATACTACAGTACAAAATTATTCAATGGTAGGTCACTTCTTTACTGGATAATACTCTTAATTTTTGTTCATGTATTTATTTTCCTTCCAAATATCTTCTATGGTAGACTGATTTCTCAGATAGTTTACCCAAGTCTAATTTGGACATTTGATTTCTAGTTATTGCATTATTTGAATACTTAGACAACAATCCTATAAATACTGATGTTGTTGTTGATAGGTGCCATGGAGCCGCATGTGACTCATAGTGGTTTTACGAGCAACAGATCTGAATCCTGTCCTATCTTGTGCCATCATCACCATCTTTGATACACTTGAGCCTATTGCTGCAGTCGGCATGTCAATCCATCTCGTTGATAGTATCTAAGTTATGATGGAGCTCCTTCCAATGACTCATGTCAGGTTGTATGTTCATATCTTTAGAAATCTGATCTTGTCTTTGAAAGTTAGCTTAAGAATGGTAACAGCAAATGGCACACCAAACCATATTAGAATAAGATGTACAACGAACAGATTGTTCTAAGTACACCTCATGATAGTTCAAATTCGTCAGAGATTATCTAAATCCTAAAAATTCAAACTCATTGCTTGAGTTAGAATAAACTTGTAGTTGATCCTTCAGTGGGTTTTCAGAGGCTGTAAAGTACACAAGAGGAGACCTTCATCTTTCTCCCCCAGATTATGGATTCAAACAGTTCACATCTGGGTTGTCAGAGTAACATACTACTACCCAGTAGGTCATCAGAGCTCCTTTCATGCATTTGCAAGTACTTTCCTCATATTTATTCATAGTTTATCCTTGCATTTTTATTTTCTTAACAATATCTTTTGAAGAGTAAATTTATACCAATGTCAATAATCCCAATTTTATAGGGATTTTTTTGTGCTATGCATGTCTCAAGCTTTTTTGTGTTTTATCTAAGAAATTTTAGTTTTACCCAATGTGTACTCAGTATCTTTGTAGAATATGTGAAAGAATTAGTAGTTTCTTAAGCTTTAAGTGCAAAAGAAATCCTCATAGTTACTGAGGGTTACACATATTATACAGAAAATTAAAACCATGAAATATGAAAAAACTGCTACAGAAAATAGTTCTATTCATTGTTTCAATCAATCTTGTAAATGAAAAAAGGAATGCATCAGTACTACTATGACAATACTCTGCTATCATCTGTGATTTAGTAGAGGAAATGTCACAAAGTATAACTTGGATGATATGCACACGCTTTCGTACACACATACACACACACACACACATTTAACTTACTCCATTAGGACAAAAATACATCATCAGAATTCTATCTCTATTTAACAATTGGATAGGCATGTTCATTAAAAAATAAATTTAAAAAATAAATGTATAAAATGCTTTACTTTTTATATATCTGTTTCTGTTTAGTGGAGTCCTGGTGGTCTATTTTTTTATTCATATATGATGATTTTGGTTAACTTTTGGTGAGATTTGGCACTAAAATGACCTCCTTTTCTTTAATTGTAAATTTGATCTTCACATAATTACAGTTATCGGATTATAGTATGTTTTTCACCTGAAGAATTTATATGTATTATTGGATTTCTGTGTTAAGTATTGGGGAAAAAATAAATTACATGGCTGCAAAATCCTTCTGAACTAAACCATTTCTAGTATAACAAAATATGTTTAGTATTATTCTTGACATAACAGAGGATTTCTGTGGCTACCCATGCCGTGCAATATCCCAGATGCTTACTATTACTCAAATGTTTTCAATTAGATTGAAGAGGCACTATGATGAGGTCGACCAACAAGATTAGTGAAAAAGCAAAGCAGATGTAAGATGCATGTGGTGAATAGAAAATTGATTTCTTTCCTTAACTCAGCTGTTTAAAAAGAGCACTAGATTTTTTTCAGAACCCTGTATCAATAGATAATCTACCATAATTTTTGGACATGTGGTTTGCCAGTCCTGATTTTATTTCAAATGAATAAATGGTTTTATAATCTTTCAACATGATATTGATTCCCTCACTTGACCATCCATTTTGGATCATATACTCAAGATGTCCTAATGCCAACGATTCATGGGCTCTTGCCTCAATTTAAGCAATTTATCCAAAATACATTCTGTCACCCTGAGAAATCAGCCACGCCTCAGGAAAGAAGCCTCATATATACAAAGAACCTGTCTCCATCTGGCCTGTGCCTCCAGACAGCACAAAGGATTTTCAAAAGTGTGAGAAGTAAAAACCTAACAAAGTAAAATGAACACTCTTACCAATTCAGTAGATTTTTGGGAAACTCCTGAATATAAAATTATAAAGAATCATGTCTGAAATATTTCCACCGTGACAATAAGTACAATTCCTAATCATAATACTGAAGCGTCATCCACTTCAAGAAGTGATAAAGTTAGACATTAATATGAATGTGTATCTATTGTTGTTATCATTAGGTGCCATCAAGTTGATGGCACGCTCACCCCTGTGCCATCCTCACCATCTTTGTCCTGCTCATGCCCATCGTGGTAGACCGACCGTATGTATACCCGTCTCAGTGAGGGTCTTCCTCTCTTACTCTGAGCTCTCCAAGCATGATGTCTCCCTCCCAGGACTATTCCTCCTGCTGATTTGCTGAAAGTAAGTAAGACACAGTGTCACCATACTTGCCTTTAAGGATCATTCTGTTTGTTCTTCCTTCAGGATAGATTTGTTCTCTTGACATTCCTTGGTGCATTCAATACTCTCATCAACACCAAAATTCAAAGGCATTGATTTTACTGCTGTCATCTTGATTTATTTTCCCACTTTTAGATGCATAGAAAGCACAGGCAAGTTGGATAGCAGTAAGTACCTAGATGAATCTTAAAAGAAAGTGTCAATTACTTATACGGGTTTGTTGTGTTTTTCCTCAGAAAAAGGATCTCTTTTCTTCAGTTCTTTGTTTTGATTCTTGACAACAGTTTTCCCAAAACATGTTTTTTGCTTTATTGACTGCTTTCTTGATTTCTTTATTTTTTTTTAATTTTGATTTCTTGACAACACTAAGAATGTTGATTGTAGATCCAAGTTAGATGAAATTGTGGACATGAATCTTGTCTCTATTTATTGTGATGTTGCCTATAGGAACCATAATGAGGACTTTTGTTTTCTTGATGTTGAGACATAATCCAATTTTTAATATTTTCCTTTCTTATTGCTTTGCTTACAAAGGTCATAAACATTGCCTTTCATAACGCTCTTCATTCACATTGCGTTTCATACAATCATTCCCACGCATTATGTTTTCTAAAATTAAGCACCACTGGGGTAGGCCATCATCACTCTTTTTTTTCAGGTCTCTATTGGATCTTTCACATTTCCTTTACCCTTCCCTCCACCACCAAACCATGCAACCCTGTGATGGAAGGGGTAGAAACAGAGGGGTGAGGATGAGTAGGGGTGAAATCAGAGATATTAAATTGATACAAATTGATATTACAGGTTGATATAGACTAAAATGTAACACTAGCTATCTACTTCTGAAATTCCAGGCCTTTAAAAACCCTGAGAATAAAAGAACAATGTTGACTCAAGTGCTGGTACATGAGTCTCCAGGTTGGAAAGCACTAAAAACACAAAGAAATAGTTGAAAACATCCATTAAAAATCAAAATGTGAGGGGAGCTCTGGTGGCCTAGTGGTAAGGAGCTGCAACTACAATCCCAGAGGCGCACGGTTTGAATCCACCAGATGCTCTGCCGGGGAAGGAGGGACAATCTCCTCCTGTACCAGTCAGATATGATTTGACGGTACACTCACACAAAAATAATAAAATAAAAATTAAAAAAAAATCAAAACGTGGTATGTAAGAAGTATGAATCTAGGAAAATTGGACACAATAAAAAATGAGATGGAATGCATAAACATTAACATTCTAGCATAATGAGCTGAGAAGAGTGAGTTCTTGACCTTTCTGAATCAGGCAACCATATGATCTGTTATTCCAAGAATGATAAATTGAAAAAGAATAGTGTCACATTTAATATCCAAAAGAACATTTCAAAATCTGTTCTGAACCTCAATGCTTTGTGCTATAGAGTACCACCCAGATGTATGCAAAGATGGCCTGTCAATAAAACTATTATTCAAAGGTATGCAACAACCAGATGAATTTGTGGGACAATATAAAGGACATCAACTATGAAGGAAGCAAAAGGTCAAGGTAGATACAGGAGAAAAAGACCAAAATGGATGTCAGTTGAAAGTCTGAAAACTGCATGAGAATGTTGAAACATCAAAACAAAAAGGAGAAATGCTGAAGTAAAATAAATGAACAGAATATTTCAAAAAGTAACTCAAGAAGACAAAGTTAAGAATCATCGTTGACATTCTAGCAGGTTTTCAGAAGCTACATTACATAGGAGGAGATTGCCAATCTTTCTGTTTGGAGTAGCTGGTGGATTTAAACTGTCTGAATTTGGTTTGGCAGTGCAACTCTTAATCTGCTGGGTCACCCGAACTCCCTGTGGAAAACCATAAGGAATCTAAACAATGCTTTCACAAACCAAATAATGTAAAGACGTGAAAATAAAGCAAATACCCTACATGTTTAGATACTACATTTTTTACTAAGAGCAAAGCAATATTTGAAAAATTAAACCTTTTTCTTTGGTGTAAAAAACATTAATGTTAAGTGGCCGCCAATTCACAGTTGACCTCCAATAGGTTTCTGAGGTTATAAATGGAAAAGAACAGAACTGTTCATCCTTTTTTCAGAGGAGCTTACATCGATTTGAACTGCCAGAGAGGAGACCTTTGGCTTAGCAATTCAACAGTATATTTTTATTACAGGAAGATTATAAAAGATATAAAACTTTGAAAAATCACACCCATAGTTCCACCTGCCAGAAAAACTCTTAATGTATAAAGTCAAAGTCCATCCAAGTTCTTGGAAGAAAATTAGTTCCTTTTCTCCAAGTGTAATATAAGGGCATACCATCAATTCTGAAAATCATATTATTCATCTTACAGATCTAAGAAACTCACATCACTTTGAAGATTGACAGTATTATTTACCTAATATAGTCATTTAAGTTTAGTCACTGAAAAGTCTGTGATATTTGGATGGAAGAATAAAAATAAACACTGAGTTTTTTTCACCTTCCCTTGGAAAATTAAATATGCTTTCCTATTAAATTAATTCTTCTAAAAATCATGCAAATTGAAATGTGAAGAAGGTGTCAAACTACAATATAAAAATACACAGTTTACATAAGTAAGAATTAGACAGCCTCCCACCAGTTTCTCACCCTGTTGCCCGGTTAACCTCATCTCTACTTGACTGTAGATTTCATTCATCACACAGACTTCTTTTTTTCTCGTATCAGGAATAAGATTTGATAAAGATTTTTTAAAAGCAGAATGAAAGCAGGAAAGTAGCTTGAAAGCATGTTGTTGTTGTTGTTGTTCTTATGTGCCATCGAGTCGTTTGAGACTCATAGCGACCCTATGTACAAGAGCCCTAAACGCCGTTCTATCCTTTGCCAACCTAGCCGTCTCAAACACATTCATTCCCACCACTCCACTCACAGAATCGATCCATCTCATCGAGGGTCTTCCTCTCCTGTCCCAAACATGATGTCCATCCCCAAGGACCAGTCCCTCCTTGCCACATGCCCAAAGTATGTCAGACGAAGCTTCAGAATCCTTGACTCCAAGGAGCATTCTGGCTTCACCCTCTCCAGGAAAAAAACCTGTTTGTTCTCCTAGCAGTCCATGGTATAGTCAACACTCTTCTCCAGCACCACAGCTCAAAGGCATCAGTTCTCCTTCTATCATCCCTGTCCAACTCTCTGATGCATAGCACGTAATTGCAATGACTATCGCCTGGATCAGGCACACCTTAATCTCCAGCCTGATGTCAATGGTCTTCAATACTTTTGAGAGGTCACTCACAGCTGACTTTCTCAATGCAATTCGTCTCCTGATTTTCTAGCTGCTGTTACCAAGAGTGTTAACTGTGGAACCAAGTAAACGAAAACTGTTAACTATCTCAATCTCTTCACCATCCATACTGATGCCGCCAATTGGCCCAGTGGTGAGAATCTTTGTTTTCTTGATATTGAGCTTCAATTCATATTGAAGACTGCAGTCCTTGACCTTCTGCAGCAAGCGCTTCACGTCCTCCTCAGTTTCAGCGAGCACAGTTGTGTCATCTGCATAATGCAGGTTGTTGATGATTCTTCCACCAATCCTGCTGTCACATTCCTCTTCGTACAGCCCAGGGTCTCAGAGGATCTGTTCTGCATACAGATTGAAAAGGTATAGAGACAAAATACGCCCTTGAATGACCGCTTTCTTGATTTTGAACCATCCAGTGTCTCCCTGCTCTGTTCTGACGACTGCCTCTTGGTCCAAATATAAGTTTCGCATTAGCACAATCAAATGTTCTGGGATTCCCATTCTTCTCAGAGTCAGCCATAGCTTGTTGTGATCCCCACAGTCAAAAGCCTTTGCATAGTCAATGAAGCACAGACAGACATTCTTCTGGTATTCTCTGCTTTCTGCCAAGGTCCATCTTACATTAGCTATAATATCCCTGGTACCACAACCTCTTCTAAATCCAGCCTGCACATTTGGCAGTTCTCTGTTGACATATTGTTCCAAACGTTTTTGGATAATTTTCAGCAGAATCTTGCTTGCATGTGATATCAATGATATTGTTTGATAATTTCCACACTCCATTGGGTCACCTTTCTTTGGAATGGGAACAAATATCAATCTCTTCCAGTCAGTTGGCCAGCTAGCTGGCTGTTATCCAGATTTCCTAGCACAAACTAGTGAGCACATCCACGGCAGTGTCTGTTTGTTAAAATAAATCAATTGGTATGCCATCAACTCCTGGAGCCTTGGTTTTGCCAATTCCTTCATAGCAACCTAAACGTTCTCCTTCATCATCATAGGTTCTTGCTCATATGTTATTTCATGAAATTTCTCTGTGTCAGCCTATTCCTTCTGATACAATGATGCTGTGTACTCCTTCCATCTTCTTTTGATACTTCCTGGATCATTTAACATTCTACCCAAACTATCTTTAAGTATTGTCACCCATGGCTTGAATTTGTTTTTCAACTCATTTCAGCTTAAGAAACACTGAGTGAGTCTGGCCCTTTTGATTTCCTGACTCCAGCTCTTTGCACATTTCATTATAGTATTTTGCTTTGTCGTCCCAAGCTGCCTTTTGAAATTTTCTATTCAGCTCTTTTATTTCTTGATTTCTTCCTTTAGCTTTGGCTTCTTGGTGCTCTAATGCAATACTCAGAGTCTCATCTGACATCCATCTTGGTCTTTTCTTCTTCTTTAGCCTTTGCAATGATCTTTTGCACTCTTCATGGTTGATTTTCTTGACATCCTCCCAGAGCTCATTTGGTCTACGCTCATTGGTGCTCAAGGCCTCAAACCTGTTCCTGAAATGGTTTTGAAATGTGAGTGGGACAGACTTAAGGTCAAATCTTGGTTCCTGTGGACTTGACTTAATTTTCCTCAACTTCAGCTTGAATTTGCATATGAATAGTTGGTGGTCTGTCCCACAACCAGCACCTGGCCTGGTTTTCACTGCTGATCTTGAGCTTCCCCCCCGCAAATCATTCCACAAATGTAATTGATTTGATTCCTATGCATACATACCATTAGGTGAAATCTATGTGTATAGCCTGCGTTTATGTTTCTTATAAAAGGTATTTGTAATGAATAAATTATTGAATGTGCAGAACTCGATCATTCTACTTCCAGCCTCATTTCTCTCACCCATGTTTTCCAGCCACTGATCCTTCTTCCCTGCTCCCAACTCTTGCATTCCAGTCACCCATTATTATTATGCAACTTTATTGCATGTTTGATCAATTTCTGACTACAAAAGTTGGTAAAAATTTTCTATTTCCTCTTCTTTGGCTCTAGTTGTTGGTGCATATATTTGAATGATAGTGGTATTCACTGGACTTCCTTGTATGCATATGGATATTATCCTGTTGCTCACCACATTGTATTTCAGTATAGCTCTAGAAATTATTTTTTTAATTATGAAACCAACCCTATTTTTTCTCACCTTTTCATCCCCAGCATAGTTAATCACATGATCATCTGATTCAAAATGTCCCATGCCAAGCCATCTCATTTCGCCAATACCTAGTACGTCAATATTTATGTGTTTCATTTCTTTCTTAACAATGTCCAATTTTCCCACTTTCATTCTTCTCACATTCCACATTCCAATCACTAGTGTCTCTCTACAGCTGTTTTCTCTTTCTCCTTCTTTCCATACAAACATTATTTTTAACACTTTGTTACAAAACTTTTGTGAGATTGACCACATTATTATTTACTACTCTGTATTTAAGTCTCCTCATTAGTTTCCACATATCTTACTTTCACCAGAGACTGACTGCACAGTGTAAGTAACAAAGCAGAATCTCTGAGACTAGAACACCACAAATAGCTGTGCAGATTTAGGGTGTTAGTTAAACTCTCTAGGTTTCCAGGGACAAATCACTAAAAGGAGAATGATGACACTCTTATGATGGTGGTTTAAATTAACCAATGTATGTAGTGCTCACAATCAAGCTCTTGACAGCCACTGAGAAAACAAGCAAGCGATAACATAATTAAACCATTGTTTGGGTCCATAAATTAAGTACTATAAATATTTATACCTCTTCCCTCTAGCTTATCCTAACACAGAGATATAAGTATTATCACTATGCTTTGCTATGATAATTTTATTTATGTTATAAATTCTACACAATCTAGAATACCACGTCTCAGTGGAGAAGGAATCTTTTGTTCCCATTCACCTTTTTAACTTGTCACATAATCTAGAATACCATGTCTCAGTGGAGAAGGAATCTTGTGTTCCCATTCACCTTTTTAACTTGTCTTGACTAAGGTGCACTTGATCCACATCATGAACATCTCAATTGATTGCTATGCATTTGATAGCTGAAAAATTATTAAGGATGACAGAAGAAGAATTGATGTCTTTGAGTTGTTGAGCTTGGAGAAGTGTACTGAACGTATTTTGGACTGCCAAGAGAACAAACAAGTATGTCCTGGAGAAGTTGAAACTAGGTGCTTCCTTAAAGGCAAGGATTTTGAAGCATCAGCTCACAAATTTTGGCATGTTGCCAGTGGGATCAGTCCTTAGAAAAGAGCATCATGCATGGAAGGATAGCGTGTCAGCACAAGAAAGAAAGATCCTGACTGAGATGGATTGACACAGTGACTGTGGCCATGAGGTTAGATGTGTCAGGGAGGGCTAGTGCAAAGTTCAGAGCCCTTGTTCATAAGACTGCTACAAGTTATATTCAACTCAATGGTACATAACAACAGCAGCCCATTGTGACTTAAGAGTAAAGAATTGTGTTGGAAACCCATAACTGGAATACTTTTGAGGCATAGCACACTAGTCATCCAAGATTAGATGAGTTTGGGATAACATCAAAGGAGAGAAAATGACTGTTACAAAGACAGAAGAGGAAGAAAAGGGTGAAATGGATGTCATAGGGCCTAAAAATTGCACTACTAAGTAGAGAGCTATAACAAATGAAAGAAATGTTAAAGTAAAAGAAACAAACAGAAAATATAAAAGGGCAACTCAAGACAAAGCAAAGTAATAAAATATGTAAAGAGCTGGAGTTGGAGAATAAAAAGAGAAAAGCTCACTCTATGTTCCTAAAGTTAAAGAACTGTAAACTGAATTCAGCATTGAGTTGTAATACTGTGAGATGCAAAGGCAAAATAGTGACTGATCTAGGAAGCCTCAAAAGAAGATGAAAGGAATGCACTAAGTCACTGTACCTAAACAATTGGTTGACACTGATAAATGTCCAGAGGTTCTATTAAACATGAACAAGAGGCACCGGTAATGAATGAAGAAGTTCAAGATGCACTGAAAGCATTGGAAAAACAAAATAAAGGCCCTAGGAATCAATGGGATACCAACTGACATGTTTCAACTAACAGATGCAGCCCTGGTTCTATGTGCTCACTTATCTACACCAGTAAATTTTGAGGACAATCGCTTGGACAACTGACTAGAGGAGATCCATATTTGTTGTCATTTCCACCAAAAAAGGCATTCCAACAGAATGTGAAAATTATATTATCAAATAATATCATTAATATAACACGCAAACAAAATATGGATGAACATAATACAAAACCAGCTAAGTTAAAACTGGGCTTAGAAGAGACTATGACACCAGCGATGTCATTGCTGATGTCAGATGGCTTATAGTTAAAAAAATATCAGAAGGATATCTGTTGTTGTTATGCACTGTTGAGTTGCATATATCTACTTGGGTTTTATTGACTATGCTAAAGTCTTTGACTTTGTTGATAATAACAAACTATAGTTATTGTTGAGAAAAAAAGAGAATCCTAGAACACTTAATTATGTTCATATGAAACCTCTACCCATACAAGAAACTGTTGTCTGAAGAGAGTAAAAACACTGTAAGTTTTAAAATCAGGAAAAGTGTGCATCAGGGTTGTATCTTCTTCATATCTATTTAATCTGTATACTGAGAAAATCATTCAAGAAGTTCAAGTCTATGAAGAATGCTTCTGGGAACTTGACAATGATGGAAGAAAACTGCCTTTGACCTGTTGTGCCATAGAAGTGCAGTGACTACCACAGGAACTGCCCAAAGAAGTCCAGAGAATGGCTTAGAGATCATGCAGCCAGAGTGCTCTTTACAGGCAAGGATGGCAATGCTTTGTCTCACATATATTTGGTGCATTGCTAGGAGAGGTTATTACTTGGAAAGGGATATCATGCCTGGATAAAGGGAGAGTCAGCAAAAGAGAAGACGGCCTTCAACCAGATGGCCTGATGCAAGGACCACAGGCATCGTCTCAAGTGTGTCAGAGATGACGAGGAAGATACAGAACTGGACAAGGTTATGATTAGTTGTTCACAGAGTTGCTATGAGCTGTACTCATTCAACAGCACTTAACAACTACACAACAAATATGGACTTAAAAAGGACTTTACATTTTACATTTTAGATGATGAAATTGATTTTCTTGTAAACTTTTCCTACATCAAAATACAAAAAGAATAATAGTGCTCCTCTCAAATAAAAATGTACTGATTTTTTACATCAGTAAGTTGTCTTCACTATTGTAAGTTTTTGTATAATATGAAAGATTTCTAAGGAACATGTATTATAAATTACATTCAAGATTTAAGTTTGGTAATGTAATCATCTGCCTATACATAGATAAAATTCAAAAATTTAGATAACCAACAGGATTCTAGCTAGTCAACAAATATTTCTTGGTTATTTTCCTTGTTCCCTACATGGATCTTGATCTTCTTTCTTACTCTCTTTGAACTCCATGCATTTCTCTACTTCATTTATTCCTATTGACGTATTCATATTGAGTCAGGTGTAAAATCCCAATAGTCTATATTTTGCAATAAAGGCATCCAGACAAAAGTGCTCAAAATGATAGAATTACATAAGTCATCTTTAGCTTAAAAAAAAACCAGGATGGGGATAAGGAGGAAAATGCGTAACAATGAATGAGTAGAAATCCAAGTTCTCTTTACACTTTCATTAAAATATCAATTAAAAAATATTAATAATTAAAAAAACCTAAAACTTTTTTAAAAGCTATTCCTTTTCCCAATAATTAGTTTACTCACGAGATATTTGGATTTGACTCTTAGAAGTGGGAGGAGCAAAAGTAATAGGTTAGTTTAGATAAATACATATTTTCATTAAATGATGGCATCATAGGAAAGCATTTTTTGTTCTCCAAAATAGATGAAATTTCTTAGCATTTTGATTAAAGGATTCTAATTGGATGAAACAATTCTTTAAATATATTCTTTAAAAATAACCATTCCATGAGCATACCCTTTTAAAGCTTATATGTTTTTGCCTTCACCTGTAGTTAGGGACCAGAGCTTGCTTCCAATTCTTTATTTTTTGTCCCATGTTGTTGTTGCTATTGTTATGTGCTGTCGAGCTGCCTGAGACTCATAGCAACCCTTTCTCCATTAGCTCTGAACTCCACCCTACCCTGTTCCAATCTCATTATTTCCAACAGACCTAATTCCATTACCCCAATCACTGAGTCAAACCATCTCATTCTAGGTCTTCCTCTCTTGCACTGTCCCTCCACCCTTCCGAGAATAATGTCCTTCTCCAAGGACTGGTCCCTCCTGACCATGTGTCCAAAGTATGTAAAACAGAGCTTCAAAATCCCTACCTCCAAGGAGCAAACTGTTTTCACCCTCCCAAGGCCTCCTGGCAGTCCATGGTAGGCTCAGCTCAGCACTCTCCTCCAGCACCACAGCTCAAAGGCATCAATCTTCTGTCTTTCATCCTTAGTTACTGGAGAGCTCTCTGATGCATAGCAATTAATTGTGAATACCAAGACCTGTATAGGTGCACCTTAGTCTACTGACTGACTTCATTGCTCTTCAGAACTCTAGAAAGGTCCCTGACAGCAGACTTTCCCTTTTTTGTCCCAAAGTTTATCATAATTTGAGTAAAAGTTCACATAGCAAGTTGGTATTTCATTTGATTATTCATACACATTTTGTTTTGTGATATTGCTTATAATTATCACATTGTAACATCAATTTCCCACTCTCTCCCTGTGGTTCTTTTATCCGTTCTCTCTGTTACCTTTTCCCTTACTGTTTTATAAGCTTTTTTTTTTTTTTTCTGGGCAGGCATTTCTCTTGTGATTTTGTATAAGAATAGAGGATCTCCCAAGCATTGTGTTCACATTATTGCCTTATTTTTTTAGTTAAATGTTAAGACACAGGAGGGAGTTCTGAAGGGTGAGCTTTTACAGGTTCAAAGGGCTTCTGCATTAACAGAAATAAGAGAATATGTAAATAACCAGGCCAACCTAGCAAGAAAATTTAAAGGTGTTCTTTGGAAGCAGAGGCAATAATGATTATCTGAGATTAAACTACATAACAACATATTCTAGAAAACAAACCAGAGAAATCACTTTAAAAAATATAAGAGTTCATGACTGAAAATAGATAATCAGAAGGGTCAGTCTGTAAACAATGACACTACAAACCAAAAAGAGAGAAGGAAAAAAAGGATAGTTTAATTAAATATTTTCATTAAATTAAAATAGTTTCATCTAAATGGAAATAAAGTTATGCCAATATCAAGACAGAGTAGATTGTTTTAAATTTAAGGAGATAAAAATAAATTACAGGGTCAACACAAAGAAAGTTAATAAATACTTCCAATTCTTCACTACTTTCTTTAAAACTCAACCTGTAAAGAGTTCTTGTAAAGAATTATGGCTTGTCTCTGGAAACTCTATGAACTTGGAGAAATGATGAAAGTTATACAAGTGTTCAGCTCTTTTGTTCATAGGGTTGCTATGAGTCATCTATGAGTCGACAGAACTTAATAACAAAAACAACAACGTGGGTGATGGTAATCTGCAGCCCTCAGGCCTGGTTTTAGTAGTTGTTCGTCAAACATTCTTCTAAATGGTATAGCACTGTTCTGTCCACTTGCTGTACAGAGGTAACTTGTGGTTGCTGTGATGCTAAACACTGTAACACTGATGTGTCAAATGAGATAATGGTCACCCATGGTGGACAGTGTTTGATGGAGCTCTCTAATTAAAATAAGCTTGGAAGCAGAAGTGGCATCTACTTCTAAAATAACTTGCCTCCAGAAACCCTATGAACTTGGAGAAATGATGAGAGTTATATAAGTGTTCAGGTCTTTTGTTCATAATGTCTCTAGGAGTCATCTACGACTCAATGGTCCTAAACAACAACCACCACCACCATATTATTATTTTTAAAAGATACATATGAATACTCTCAGGGACTTAGAAAGCCATGGGGCTGTCTCGGAACAAGAGAAAATAACTCTAAAAATCAGAATTATCGACAGTGATTAGGAGCTTTCCATGCCATGATGGAATATCTTTACATAATTTAGGAGAATTCAGGAGAAGTTGATAGTCATGGAATTAAGACACTTAGAAGAGCTGCTAAGGTAAATTCATTGGTAGCACAACTCCAGTCACAAAAATATAGATTTAAATCAAGGTTTATAGCTGCTGGCAAGCTCAACAGTGATATTAACTTGTGTTTCAAAAAAATAGTAGTAAAGGAGAAGTTACTTTAGTTAAGAGTTGTTAAAGCTACAATGAACAAGCATACTCAAGTGGACATATGATACAGTTTGAGATATATAGAATATATATTTTTTT
>NW_006399764.1:1341953-1343169 GCF_000299155.1 Elephantulus edwardii | reverse complement strand
CCCTCTATGAGGTGGATTGATTCAGTGACTGGGATAATTGGGATGGGAGTGTCAGAGACAGTGCGATTGGCACAGGACAGAGCGGAGTTTATGGCTGTTGTACATAGGGTCGCTATGAGTCACAGGCGACTCGACGGCACATAACAATAACAACAACAACAAATTTAATAATGTAATACTAGCATATTTACAGATTATTATAACTGATAGTTTATATCCACACAAAAGTGTTTACGTGAATGTTCAAGCAGTACTATTAATAGCAAAAAAAGTGTAAGCAATCCAAATGTTAATCCCTTGATAAATAAAATAGAAGATGTACTATCTCCACAGAGAGATTAATATTCATCCATAACAAGTACTGATACATGATACAACAGGGACAAACTTTGAAAAATGTATGGACTTGAAGAAGGCAATTCCCAAATGCTGTGTATTGCACAGGATCATTTATCTGAAATGTCCATAATAAGTAATTCTATAAGGACACTGAGTAGATTACTGGTCATCAGGAGCTGGGGAAAGAGGCTGGAGGGTGAATGCTAAAGGTTATGGAATTTACTTTATAAATAAATATAAAATTGCATCGTAGTGATGGCTGCTGAACTCTGAATATGCTAAAAAACAGGTATACACATTAAAGGAGAAGATATTATAGCATGTGAATCATATCAGTAAAATTGGCTTCAAGATTGATAAGTAAAGGAGCTGCACAATAATAAGACTAAGAATTTGTGATCCATTCTAAGTCAAGATCTCAGATATTTTAAAAACAAATATTTTTATATATTGCTTTCTAATGAAATAATATTTGGGAATTACCTCATTGCTAATAAAGCAAATGTTAAAGAAAATTATATTGTTATGGTTCCCTGTGTCCCCTTACAGTATAGTTTGTTGTTGTTGTTATGTGCCATTGAGTCACTTGCAACTCATAGCAACCCTATGCACAACAGCCCTAAAACCTGTTCTATCCTGTGCCCATCTCACTGTCACCAACACATTTACCCCTATTACCCAGTCACTGAATCAATCCATCTCATAGAAGGTCTTCCTCTCCTGTGCTGTCCATCTAGTCTCCCAAGCATGATGTCCCTCTCCAAGGACTGGTCCCTCCTGGCAACATGAATCCTTCAGAATCCTTGCCTCCAAGGAGCAGCCTGGTTTAAACTTGTCTAGGATAAACAGGATTGGTGGACAATCTATCGACAATCTG